>NW_007577966.1:220841-267367 GCF_000690725.1 Stegastes partitus
CAGAAATGTGGCGAGTGGATTGACTTGGTGGCACTACATCGATTTCCATATTTGATAATTCATTTAGTTGGTGTTTGAGTTGTGTTTGGGGCATGTAGAAATGGCTGATATATTCTTGTATCCCAGGTTCTGCTGTTTAATTCACACTATTTCTTTGTGTCAAGCCCAAGAGATCCCCGGGCTTTATCCAAGCACTTGACCTTTAATACCCAAACATTTAAAAATTTCAATGTAAAACAGAATTAAAAATGGTATTTGTATAATTCTATGACTAAATATAGATGGAGACAGTCCTTGTTGTTTATTACTGTTCAGAAAGCACTGTTATTATTACCATAGTACTTACGATCATAGTATCCTTTGATTGTGCAAACCAAGCTGAAGAGTTGAATCACCCAACAGAAGCCCTTCTGCATTTCAAACACAAACACACACGCCAGGATCTAAAAAAAAAAAACACACATGCACAGAGTTTTTTACTATTACAGTGGAGATGAGCCTTTCACACCCCACAGCACAAGTGTTCAATGAGGGATTCTTAGAAGCATTAATGTTTGCTCACTTACAAAGTCCATAAAAGAGAACAAACAGGAGGTTTGTTTAAATGAGTCAGGTCAGTGCAAAAAAACCCAAACAATAGAGGTTTCTCCATCTCAAATCATCAGGGAGATCAAGCTCGACCATCTCTGATTCTCTTAAAAACTTTTATATCATAAACTATATATATTTTAAATGGTATCTGACAGACTTTTAAAGATAAATGCATGGAAGTTTCACTGTTATTTCTCATCAAGCCTTTGATTCAGAATCTGCAATATTGCATTAAATAGTCAAGTCCTCTTTGATAATGGGTGAAGTGTAATATGAAAAATAATTGAAGCCCTTATGACATGTCCTATCTTTGAGCACTCCTAAACAAAAACAGATTTCTGAACCATGTATAGTTGCATGTCAGTAATACAAACCAAAGCATATAGAATACTTACATGAAATACTGGAGTACAAAAAGAAGAAAAAAAGTTGTTTTCATTGAACTGTTTTAGCTGATTGAGCAGTGAGCAATGGTTCTCCAAATGTAACTCAGACAATTTAAAATAATAATAATAACAATAATAATATGGGCATGTTTTCTTTTTTTTTTTACCCCAATTTTTAAACTGGAGAAACAGAGTGAATTGTTACTTTATATTTTTTAATATTATATTTTATACTCACTGAGTGCATTTGCTTATTGGAAAGGATGCTTGAAGCTGAATTATCAAGCAGAAACTATAAATATGTTGATGCATTATGCACTCACACGTTACCTTTAACTTCTTAATATACACATATTAAGATCTATTTGCTAAGTTATACTTAGGTATATATTTTATATATGATAGAAACTGAAACATCAATCATTATTCAATTGTCTACCAATGTTTTTAGTTTTGTGTTACAACTTGTCACACCTGCTCAATCAGTCAGAAAGTCCATTGAAAATAACGTTGATTTCATTTGTAATATTCTATATGCATTGCTTTGTATTGTTGTGACATGGTATTACACATGGTTCAGACACCATCACTGGTTTACATCTGCATTATAATTTTTTTACTAATGGAAATCTGCACTTACAGAGTACATTTCTACCTTAGTGCTACTCAAAATGCTTTACAATCACAGTGTTTTCTCATTTACCCATTCATACACATTCATACACCAATGACCACAGAACACAATGCAAGCTGCTGCCTGCCATTGGAGCAACTTCAGGTTCAGTGTTTTGCCCAAGGATTCTTCAACTGTGGAGGGCCAGGGGACTGAACCACCAACCTTGTGATTAGAGGACAACCTGCTCTACCACCTGAGCCTCAGCCACCCAGGTATAAAATGTGTGCTCAAGGATGGGACGTACATTTTTTTTCATATTGTAACTCATCCATAATTCCAGATTATTTGATCTACTAGCCCAATATAGTGGATTCTGAATAAATGACATGATGACAAATAACACTGAAAATGTCAGGTCTTTGTCTTTATCAGGTCCTGAAATGTAGTCCTTCCAACAAAGCCATCAATTTTCAAACAGTAAAAAAAACCTACTGGAAATGGGTTGACGGGCAATTTGAAAAAAAAAAACATAAAAGTTTTCTGATACATCCATCCATTTTCTTCCGCTTATCTGGGGTTGGGTCGCGGAGACCACAGGCGAAACAGGTCATTCCAGACATCCCCCCCCTCCCCGGCAACGCTGTCTAATGCTAAAAAGCTAAAGTTCCTTTTAAAAAGTTTAATTAATGCATGATTCCAAAGTCTATGAATAGTCATGTTAAATAATTGAGCAATACATCAAGATAGAATTTCACAAATATATTTATAAATATCTATATTTTATGCTGTAAATATTTCATGCAAATTAGAAATGGATGAACAAAAATTGTTTGAAAAATGCAATTTTTGAGATGGAATGACCAGAGCTGAAAAAAGATGCTTCAGAACAACATCTTCTACTGGGTTAATGGCAGTCTGCTGCCTGTCTGATGATTTTACTAAAAGCATATAAAATACTTGGAACAATTGCACAGCAATTATGGATTAAGTCTTAAAACTTAAATAAACAAATAAACTAGAAATATAATCACTAAAGTGGCCAGTGTTCTTGTATACCTACTACTTTAGTTTTGTTGTTGTGCCTGGTCCAAAAATGGAATATGTTACAACATATATCTCCCAGCTGATGTTGTAGTGTAATGCAGCTACCACTTCCAGTGCCTTACAGAATGTTTTAGCAACAAGTTTTACCAATTACAAGGATGTAGAGTTGAGTAACTAATAGGTTACTAAAAGTTATAAACTGTAGGCAAATGATGAGCTTTATACTCACTGATAGCAGACTTTTAGATATAATGACTGCCACGTTGTAGATGATGAGACAGTCCCATAGGATGAGGCGGGTCCTCGATGGTTTGACCAATAGCTGGGTTCCAAACAACAGAAAAAAGAAGCAAGCGAGCAGGTAGCCGAGTCCAAACACAGAGATCCTAGTGGCCCCTGTGATGAAGACCACTGACAACACAAACCAAAAGAAGTGGCGAAACACCAAAACCTTAGCCATGTCCAGATAGTTCCTGGAAGAGGAAAAGACAACAAAATTTATGAATACATATTTTATACCTGACCGAAACATCACTTTTGCCCAGGGAAACCCATCAACACTTAAGAGCTGAAAGGTCATTTTTGCTCACTGCAGTGGACTTACTGCACATTCTGAGGAAGGCATCCCAAGTCTAGAAAGTCTAGAAATATAAGTTTGTGATATCAAAGCATTTCTGAGCTGTTTTCTCACTTCCTGTACAATTCCATAACTGACCCCTGAAAAATAAAAAATCTTTTAGGTTCTGTTCCGATTTGTCTTCCAATCAGTGCCTAATTTGGTTAAGATTTGACAATAGACAATCTCTATAGGTTTTTGATTAAACTAGATCACATTTTTTGCTAAAATTGTTTAAAGTAGTAAAGATTGTCACACTGCACCGTCACTGAGGTTGAGACCAAACTATCAGTGAATTCACGCCAGCAAAGGTGCTTTACAGGTAACCTGTGGGGCACTACTGGGCAAGCCTGTGTGTCCTTAAGAAGTATCCACGTACCCTGACGAGCCAGGGGGTCAATCCCTCATACATATGGAACTATGTAACGGAGTGGAGAGACAGTCTTGAGACGACAGAGAACATTATTTACCATCAGATCCTGTGTCAATAAAGTTACTAATGCTGTGCCACATGAGTAAATGTGCACATCACTCTCACTTCAAAGAGGCACTTTCAATGGAAAATTCGAAGGTATTTTAAGGCTACAGCTAGCCATCAGTTTAACGTCTGTGTGTGTTACATGAGCAGGGATAAAATGAACATGGCCACAGGAGACAAACAGCAGGCTGTACAGTGAATGACTAATAAATGAGACACTTTTGAGACACACTGTGTTTACCTGCAGTTGATAAAGTTAGGTGCAGGGTTGAACAGTCGACCGTCCATTGGGTCAGGCTCGTCCGTGTTCTCTCCCGCTAGAACCATCCACTCCTCTGTGTGCTCACACTCAAACACGTTCCACTGCTGGGATGCACACATGAGCAGCATGAAGTCCGCTGTGGACATACATAAAAACACAACATACCAATGCCATCATCATCAACATAATCTTCATCTTCATCATCATCATTATGATTGTAAGTGTAGAAACCTGGTTTTTGCCTTACAGTATCCACTACAGTACTGAAACAGAGTTACAGTGTGTGTTGAGCTTCTAATAAGAAAAGATATATAAAAGTGATAAAGGTTCAGAAGTTGTGGACACTCAAACAAAAGGGACTGTACAGCGTCACACCATCTGCCTCATCACTCACACTGGTTTATAGTAGGGCGGCATAGCTAACCTATTGTTTATCTGCGATATAGGCACCAAATTTGGAACATATTTAGCCTAATATATTGAGGAGACACCTGGATATTGGGCCATTGCACATTGGCCATGACCCTGGTCTGCATTTTTAAAGATGGATGCCAGCATTTACTGGCATAGAACACTGTGCCCATCCTCAAAGTGCTGTTTTCATAATTTAATTACAATTTAAGGCAATAAAAAATGAAAGAAAAAGCATTATATAATACAACCATTATAATGATAACAGTAGAGTGCACAGTAATGGATTAATATAGGCCATATAACAAAGCTACGTAGATGTACTGAAGTCATTGGCTCTGCTACATAACCTGTAACCAGTGCAATTTCTCTGTCTGACACATTCTGTTGATCATGTTCATTTTTCATTACTGCAAGACAGTCTGCCACCAACCACGGTAAGGCAGTTTCTCTGAGTAAAAGAGAGATCTTAAGGTGCTGGCACATTCTCCCTCATAGTAGCAGAGGGCTGCGTACTGAAGCAGAGCCTTCAAAAAACCAGGGAGTGACTTTAAATATACCCTTTCACAACGTTAACCATATGTTAGAAAGCAACATTTCATAGATTACCAGGGTGACGATTCCTGCCCAGTCTAAAAGTGAGCAGAGATTTTACATGCACTTATTCACAAGGCCACTAGAGGCTGCTTTATCTTAACACTGAGCGAAAGCTATGAGCTGCTCTTAAAACAAGCTGTGGGGCCAAACCTGCATCAGCATCGCAGTGACTCCAAGACACAACCGGCTTTAGGTAGCAACATTGTGTGAATGCAACATTTATCCACAGTGTCACATGCAATAATAATGTAAAAAATGTAAAGGAATCCAAACCATGCCAAATACATGACTCAGTGTGAGTTATCTACAACTGTGTTTCCATAAAAGATGCCCCACTGTGCAAAATGTACACTAAAACAGAAAGCAGTGATTTACAAATCATTAAAACCCTACAGTCAATTGAAAATAGTACAAAAAAGTCTGTCAAATGTTGAAACAGAGAATTGGTCTGTTTCTGAAAAATACTGACTCATTTTGGATTTCATGCCAGCAACACTTTTCAAAAAAGTTGAGACAAGAGAAACAAAAGCCTGGAAAAGTTGCGTAATGTTAATGATATGTTGAAGAGTAGATGATGAAATTCCCAAATTCTTTACCATTTTAAGGAACATGTGAGTGATTATTTTATTTGGTTTTCAGGGTTGCTAGATTCTGTTTAGAAGATGTCTATTATGTATATGATGAGGTAGAAAAAGTTTGACCATCCCACTACCAGTAATTTTGAAAAATAGTTGCAAAGGCTACCAAGGTGTTATTGTGATGAATTACATCAGCCAACACATGGACCAAAGTCGGTGCTTTTATCAAAAATGAAAAATTGTTCAGATATGGTAAGTTCTGCTGCCCACTGTCACACACACTGGGGGGCTGTTTTAAATCATTTGCTCTACTTTCTCTTTGTTTGCTGCTAGACTAGTGTTGATAACTCAGCATTTCTTATGGACCAATTAATAACAAACATACGGGGGAGTTTAGCCACTGGACCGCCATAAACATGAAACTGCTCGTGATGTGTCACTGAAGCTTCATTTAAAGCTCCTCAACATTTATCAAGAAATGGCAAAATACTAACACACAGTACATTGAATTGAATTAGTTCTACTGAGGGCAAAATCAGAAAAAAGTGACAGTATTTGGCATGACTATTGCATTTACGGTATTAGTTCTATGAAAATGTGCATAATGCAGAAGTAAAACAACAGTAGATACTGAGTGGATGCTGAGTTTCAACAGCAAAAATCAACATCCCTTTTGTTTTAATGCCCAGATCAGAAAACACATATGCCTCTTAGCTGTGAGATTTTATACACCATACTTAGAATGACAAGGTGTCAGTGTGATAAAGGTAGATGTGTTTTGTTGATACGGTGAAAGAACTCATAGAAACATCCACATGCACACAGACACATGCACAACAGACGTGCAACAGGCACACAAACTGACCTATAAGGTTTTTGGAGTTAGGCACACTGTAGAAGTCAGGCAGGTAGATCCATTTAATGAGAGCTGAGTTCATTAACACTGGAGTGTTCCATCGCCACGGGTAGTCTACAGGACAACAGACACAGGAAATAGAGAGGGACAAGTAGGCAGCTAGAAATGTATGCTCTGTTTAAAATATTTAACTGACCCTAAACAACTCTGCAGTTATTATTTTTTTAGCACTGTGTGATGTGATGCCACATTACATAATATGGGGCATAAAACAGGTTTTCTTACATTATTTACCTAACATTTATTGTGTATGACATTATCTAACTTAGTGACCTAAGTACTGAACTGAACATTACATACAGTTGTGTACAAAAGTTTCCAAACACTTGTAAAAACCATGTATATCATGGCAGTCTTGAGTTTGTAATGACTCTGAATTTCTGAATTATCTATTCAGAGGTATATTAGTCAGTGGAAACTCAAGACTCCTGATATACACTTAAATGTGGCCTCTAGCCACATTTAAGTTTAAATCAGGACTCACCTATGCAGAGAGCGGGCGGTATGCCCACACACAGTAGATACTGGTAAATCATGAAGATGGACAGGAAGAGACAATATCTGGGCCAGATCCTAGCAATGGCCTGACGCCGCCGCCTCACCAAGATTGCTACCAACCAACAGCCATGGATTATCACTAAAAAGTTCATCCGCTGGCCAATCACATTCACCGTCATCAGGAAGCAAATCTATTTTTAAAAAAAGGATGCGTTATTAAAGATTATAGTTAAAAAACAATAGAAAAAATACAACTGCATTCAAAACATTGATGCTCTGGAATATCTGTTTGATTTATTGATTAGCAGAACATTAGAAGAACATGAAAAATATTTCTCCTGTTAAATTATTTTTCTTCATTTACTTTCACACTTTTTAAGTATTTTACAGTCCAAGAAGCCCGAGTTTATGTGATGGAGTAATCTCTCCCAGCTACCTCCAGTCCAAACTTGTAGAAGGCGTAGTTGAGCAGATACTTGAAGCAGGGTATGAGGCCCTGGTCTAAAGTGTCCCTTGTGGCAGCAGGAAACAGAGCAGGGATTGGTGGGGGGGATCGCTGGAGCTGACGATGATGGTGAGCCTGGTGACGATACACCGTTGCCTCAAACACCAGCAACATCAGCACTATCAAATGATTCTGCAAAAAGCATTCAAGACAGAAATTAAATTAACAGAAGGACAACGTGGCCCCCTCAGATGTAGCCAAAGCCCAGGAAGGACTTTTAATCTTAATCATTTATGAACACAGACTGAAGTATGTTGGTGACTGGGTGCTGAAAACAATCAATCAAAAGTTGGCACGGACAGTTTAATGGATTGGTTCATACAGATAGCAAAGCAAAATATTTTCTCATTTATGTGTGGCTTGTATCATTGCAGTCACACATGCAGTTTTGGTCTTATTTGCTTTTTTGACATATTTTGACAAGCAGACACTTGACAGTGTTTTTTTCACAGCGGCTAAAAAAAAGCAGCTGTTACCCTCAAAGAAGGCTCTAATTATTGACACCTAATCTTGAACCCTTGATGGTTTGACAAATATTACTTACTGATTTCTCTTTCTGCTGAGGTTGATGTGTTTTGTTACATTTATTTAAATTATAAAAAATAATTACAAACTGAAAATTTTACGTACCATTTCTTTGAGTTTATTACTTTTATTAACAGAAACTGTTTCAATTAGGATGAAATGTTTGCTTAACCAAAACTGTCAAAGAAGTCAACAGCTTCTATGGGATGTACTTGCTTTTTCACATGAATGTATTCCTTCCTCAGCTTGTCATTAGTTTAATCACAGAGGTTTACAGAGAGTTCAACAAATTTCATTTCAAAGAGTAATGTTGTATAAATGTGTGTTATCTAAACTATGTGCAATTAGTAAATGTGTGTGCAACAAGCAGACTTCAATCACATTGAGGACAACCTCTGCAGCTTGAATGTATGCAGCACCTTTAAGTTCACCTCAAGAACAAATGAAGCATCTTACAAAGCAAGCATGAAAGTGTCACTTCATTATTCAAATACAGCTTTGGTCTCTTGTGTGTTGTGTGACAGACAGATATTCAGAGAGGCTTTAAAGAAAGTGCACTGCTTTGGCCCTGTAGTGTAAATGACTTTATACATGGGTGTTTTCTTTCTAAACTGTGTGCTACAAATGGACTTCAAACAGATTGATATAATCATCTCAACTACAATGATATTACTATAACTCTAAAATAGGATGGACCTGGCAACAAACAGCAGGGTTCCCACTCTTTCCCTGAAAATATTTTTCAGGACTTTTCCAGGACATTTTCAGACGCTACAGACACAAGTTATCACATCATACACTAACACATTCCCCTGCCGCCCTCATTCTTTGGAAGTGTTTTCTACAGTTGGAACTTGCATTTACCCAGATTGTTTGTTGCTTATTAACGCGTGCACTCTAAATTCAGATTCTCCTGTCTGCACCTTTACCGGAGCTGAGACATAGGCTCTTGTAATGAGAGATGTCACCATGATGTCACCATGATGCCATCATTATATAGAGGCGGACAGTCTGACTGAAAGTTTGATTCAAGACATGAGGCGCTCAGCTGCGCCTCAACTGTTGAGGGAAGATGTAGTTCATGCGGACGCCACCACACACCTCTGTAGTGAGGGTGATTGTTGTGTGTTGCAGTAATGAAGGCAACCGGCTTAAATCAAAACTTGGCTTGAATAAAGAGTCGGGAGCAGAAAACAATACAGCAGGTACATGCTGGAGTCAAACCCACGAATGAATGAATGAATGGATGGATGAATGAATGAATGAATGAATGAATGAATGAATGAATGAATGTTTATGAGCAAAAGTTGGATTTGTCCAAGTAATTCATATTTTCAGTACTATGTTAAAAGTACTTCATATTGTCAAACAGTTTCTTTTGTCTTTAAGAAAATACTTGAAGTACACTTGTGTGAAGGTTTGATTTTACTTAATTTACACTACAGAGAGTTAAAGCCCTTCATAGTTAAACTGTTTACTTTTAGTTTAAGGAAAATACTTGAACAGTACAGGATGTACAGAGAGTTAAAAGCACTTAATTGTTATATTGTTAAACTATGTATTTTTCTGATGAAGAAAACACTTGAAGAACAGTATGTCTACCAGTTGTGGTCTGTTGAGGTGCAATAAATATTAAAAGTTCTGTGTCAGTACCTGTCTGTGCAATCCTACTCTATTCAACTGGCTTGAGAAACCTGCTTAGAAAAAAATCCAAATTCTTTGACATATTTAAAAGATCTGTGCCTTTCTGACAGAACCCTTTCCTCTACCTCTACGACCTCTATGACCTCCACGGCACCCAAAATTCGCAGAGCACGTACGATCCCAAAAGTCGTGTATCCGGTTGTGACCAAGGCTAGAGCTGTGGTAAACGCAAGGCTGCTCACAAACCACTTGATCAGTATTTTTTAAAGCATACATACTGTACTTTTCCTTTACTTTGTATATTTGTGTTTATATTGCACAGTCCACCTTGATCATCTGTACATTTTGCATCAATTAGGATATTTGAATTGAGCATACCTTGCTGTAACCTAGTGCGGTAGCATCTTTCCTGATACCAAACCATTTGGCTGGATCCACTGGCTCCTTGTACAAAGAAGAGTTCATCATTTCCTCTGGTAGCAAGTTGGTGGTATTTATTAGAGGCTGTGATGGAAAGAAGAAAAAACAAAAGTGGCAATGGGTGGGACAATCAACACCTGATCACTCCAGCTCCACTGCAGAACATTACTACTTCATCTGGTCAAGTTCCACGATCACAACACCGGCTGTGTCATAGAAAACAATTGAAGGGAGACAAGATGTATTTGTTTTTGAAAACCCAAACCCTCCCATTTCAACTGCTGAAACTTTACTCCCTCACTCGTCTCCTTCTTGTAACTCCTTCAGAGGAGTCATAGGTGTCTCAATGGCCTTCCGCAACCTGCTCAAGGCAGAGTCACACATGTGCCATATTTCTCGCCTTCCTTAATGATGAATTTAACTGTACTTCAAGAGATAGGGACTTCTTTTGTCCATCCTCTGACTTATCCTTTCATTATTTCCAAGTTGACAAGTGGGGTATTTCCTCTTATGCTCAATCAAGAACAAATACTTCCCTAAAGTTGCAACTCAATGCAACAAAACTAGCAATCATTGAAACAAAATGTAATTCACCTAAAATTAAGAACTTACCTAATTGCAATAACAAGGCTATAAAATGAGTATTTAAATAGGTTATAAAATGACCTGTGAACACAGGAACTTTTTCAGTTTGGACCTATGGGCTGTGTATCTGCATGTCTGTATCATTAAGCCTCATGGGGAAGAAAGTCTGATTGAGAGGAAGATGCTGACCAACTAAAAACTAACACTGTTGCAGCAGTAATCAAGATTTATAGAAAAAGCCACAATATCACCAATCACAATGGCAGTGGTCATCTACCTAAAATGATGCCACGGACAGTGTGCTACTTGCACAATGTAGCTTTGAAAAACATAACAGCAAGTACATCAGACTGGCACAGAAGATATTCATGGAATCAGAGTTTGTGTGGCAACTCACACAGGACATTTATTGTTCATTGTAAGTAAACAATAATCTATTTGCTTGTGAACAGTAAACATTGTAACTCCAGTCATATTACTACAAAGGACAAGGTCTGCGGTCCAGTTATTGAACTTTTGACAGTTGGTCTTAGACCTTATGAAGTACCAAGGGAATTTTCTCAAATGGTTGCCATCATTGTTTACATCCCACCACATGGTGGGGCTATGGTCACGTGTGACAGGACAGTACACTGCTTTTATAATAACAAACTTGGATCACCAGCAACATCAAGGCTCTCCTCAGACAGAAAAAGGAGGCCTTCAGGGATGGAGACAAGGAGAAGCTCAAAGAGGTTTGAAAAGGTTGACTTGTTCAAAAATGGCAAGAAGCAAACAATTTTCACGTGAAACTGAAATTTCACAGCAAATTGTTTGCGATACACAAGCAATTTTGAAACACATTTTCAGCATTCAGAAAAAAGTGTTACAAACTGAAGGGGAAAAAGTAATAAGAAAGGGTAATGGAATTCAGTTACAAAACAGAAGTGTCCAGAGAATGTAAAAAATGAATACAACACTCTTACTATATACATGATATTGCTACTTGTAATTTCACATTGACATAAAATTCGTCAAAGGAAGTCTAAATAGCCAGCAGCCATAAATTACTTCAGCTTAATTGATTAAGTTGTGGATTTTTGTTCTTATCCTGGTGTTTCTTTTTCCCTGAATACTGTAGGATTACATGTTGATACTAATTCCAGACTGAAACTTGACATCATTCTTGTTGTGGTGCAGCGTGTGTGTACGTGTCTCACCATGCTACAGTTACGGGAGTACTCCTCAGGGTTGACAACACTGAGCTGGTACAGCATCTTGCACACAATGATGACACACACCCAGACTGTAGAAAGACAGGAAGCCATGGGCCTAAAGCGACCATAGGGCATCGCCAAGGACCATAACACCACCAGGACCAGATTCATTACAGATGGCTAAAGATAAGCACAGAGAAAGACCACATTTAGGTCATAATGCACACATACAAATACAGTAGAACCAAATGTGCTTTGTCAAGTATTGTGTACAGTTGAAACCAGAAGTTTACATAGACTGTATAAAAAGACATAAAACCTTTTTTTTTCTCACCATCTGGCACTAAACCAGACTAAACTTTTCCTGTTTTAGGTCAGTTAGGTTTACCAAAATTATTTCTATTTGCTAAATGCCAGAAAAATGAGAGAGAGAGCTTTTTTTTTTTTTTAGAGAATTTCTTTTTTTTTTACTACTTTCTTCAAAGTCATAAGTTTACATACACTAAGATTACTATGCCTTCAAACTATTTGGGAAAACCCAGATGATGATGTCATGACTTTGGAAGCCTTTGATAGGTTAATTGACAACATTTGAGTTAATTGAAGGCACACCTGTGGATGTATTTTAAGGCAAACCTCAAACACACTGCTTCCTTTTGTGACAACATGGAAAATCTAAAGAAATCAGCCAAGATATCAGGAAGAGAAACTGTGGACTTCCACAAGTCTGGTTCATCCTTGGGTACAATGTCCAGATGCGTGAAGGTTCCACGTTCATCTGTTCAAACAAGTATACGCAAGCATGAACACCATGGGAATGTCCAGCCATCATCAGGAAGGAGAGAGATTCTGTGTCCCAGAGATGAAGTGTTTTGGTGAGAAATGCACGTATCTATGGGGTGCCAAATGTAAAAATTCAGTGACACTTTTTCTAGCTGATATATTTTGAATATTTAGCTCACTTTTCTCACGTTTAGCTCATTTTCTTCACATTTGAGGTGGAAATTAAATGGTGAATCTAAATGCTAAATCTAAATCTAAATGTTAAGTCTAAATCTACATTTTAAATCGAAATCTAAATGTTGAAATTAAATCCATCCATCCACTATCTGTACACTACTTAATCCTCCTTAGGGTCGTGGGGGGCTGGAGCCTATCCCAGCCGATTTAGGGTGAAGGCAGGGGACACCCTGGACAGGTCACCAGTCTATCACAGGGCTACACTTAGAGACAGACAACCAAGCACACTCATATTCACACCTACGGACAATTTAGAATCACCAATTAACCTCAAGTTGTTTTTGGACTGTGTGGGAGGAAGAACCCACGCTGCACGGGAAGAACGTGCAAACTCCACGCAGAAAGATTCCGGTGCCCCCACCGGGAACTGGCGACCTTCTTGCTGCGAGGCAACAGTGCTACCAACTGCGCTACCCTGCAGCCCTGAAATGAAATCTAAATGTTAAATCTAAATCTAAATCTAAATGCTAAGTCTAAATCTAAATGTTAAATCTAAACGTGTCGCCAAGTGTAAAGCTAAATATTTAGAAAATATGCAAATAGGCCACGCCTCTCAGCGCGCACAGACCCGCCCACACATCTGACCGCCCGTGCCGTGGATGCGGAGGTGAAGTGAAGGGAAGGACCAAAACATGGCCGGTTCTCTCCAATTAGGAGAGATTGAACGGGCGGTTATGGCAGGTGTGCGTGCTGCACTCCAAGGTGCACTTCCGCCGGTACCGTTCACACCGTTAACGGTAAGTTACTTAGTTAAAACTTTAACTTTTCACTGTGTTCGTGGGGAAGCTGCTGCTAGCTAACCGGCATTGCAAGCTAACATTTGCCAGTGTGACTCGGGCGCCAGCGAAGGTTTTGTGATTCACTGAAAGGAGTTTCAGCGACTGCACGGGCGGTCAGATGTGTGGGCGGGTGTGTGTGCGCTTAGAGGCCTGGGCTATTTGCATATTTTCTAAATATTAAGTTTTACACTTGACACATTTAGATTTAACATTTAGATTTAGATTCAGCATATAGATTTAACATTTAGATTTAGATTTAGATTTAACATTTAGAGTTAAGATTTAGATTTAGCATTTAGATTCACCATTTAATTTCCATCTCAAATGTGAAGAAAATGAGCTAAATGTTCAAAATATATCAGTTAGAAAAGTGTGACTGAATTTTTACATTCGGCACCCCATACGTATCAACCCCAGAACAAAAACAAAAGACCTTGTGAAGATACTGCTGAAGCTGGTAAGAGAGTGTCATCCACAGTGAAACCAGTCCTGTACTGACATGGGCTGAAAGGCTACTCAGAGAGGAAGAAGACATTACTCCAAAAGAAACATAAAAAAAAGACAGATTACAGTTTACAAATGTGCACAGGGAGAAAGACTTTCATTTCTGGAGACACGTCGTATGGGCTGATGAAACTAAAACTGAACTGTTTGGCCATAAAGACCGTCGTCCCATTTGGAGGAAAAAGGGAGAAGCTTGTAAGCCTGAGAACATCATCCCAACTGTGAAGTACAGCGGTGGCAGCATCATGTTATGGTGGTGTTTTGCTGCAGGAGGGACTGGTGCACTAGATGGCATCATGAGGAAAGAAGATTACCGTAAGCGAAAATTAAAGGAAGTTAAAGCTTGGGTACAAATAGGTCTTCAAATGGACAATGACCCTCAGCATACTACCAGATTAGTTACAAAAAGGCTTCAGGACAACAAATCACCAAATACTAAGGAAATGTATGTAAACCTCTGACTTTGAAGAAAGTCATAAAAAAAATTATTTTTTTTTAATTCTCTCTCTCATTATTCTGGCATTTAGCAAATATAAATAATTTTGGTAATCCTAACTGATCTAACACAGGAAAAGTTTAGTCTGATTTAATGTCAGACAGTGAGAGAAAAAAAAAGGTTATGTCTTTTTATACAGTGTATGTAAACTTCTGGTTTCAACTGTATATGCACCGTGTTTATTTTCAAGCTAACGTCAAACCAACATGCACATGATAGAAGCCACCAACACAGCTGTTACATATGCCAGTGCTAGATAGAGCACCACTTAATTGATCCTGACTTAGTTTGATTCATGTGCGTTTGTTACAGGTGATTAAGGCTCGCTTATTGTATTAAACAGCAAGAGGAACTACAACCAGGCACTACAGCTAATTGAAAATACTTGAAGTGTGTATAATCTAGAAGAATGGCTGATAGTAAATATTAAACTAATTTGATCAGATCAGGGCAGGGCAGGGGCAGCTTGGTGACACGGTGGCTAGCACTGTCACCTCACAGCTTGAAGGTCCTGGTTTCAAATCAAGGGGTCTTGCTAAGTTTGCATGTTCTCCCTGTGCAGCGTGGGTTCTCTCCCGGTTCCCTGGCTTCCTCCCACAGTCCAAAATCATGCTGAGGTTAATTGGTGATTCTAAATTGTCCGTAAGTGTGACTGTCAAGTAGGACAGGACCTCTATATAAGAATACATAAATAGCCCTTTTCAGACATTTGTCTAGCTCTGTTTTTTTGTTGTAAATGGTGAATGAGACCTTGTTGAGGCAAGTTATTTCTGTTTACTAGTAAGTTGCTAAGTTTTGAAAAGTAATGCTGTCCTATGTTAACATTCTACAGCTGCAGTAAATAGGACAGGGCAGTTTGCATGTTTATTGTCAATACAAATTAGAGGTACCTAATTTGCTGTGTGGTGTTTCATTACTTCTTTGTTTCATTCCTTCTACACATGCAGCACCCATTCCCTTAGCTTTTACCTCTTCAAGTGCAACCCACACAGACAACAAAGCCACCATCTTGAGGATGTGGAACTCCAGAAGCCTCCAGAGAAATACTTGGACTGTGGTAAGAATGTCAGAGAATCTTCTGGACAGAACCAGTAACCTGTCCATCACCAGACCCCATTTACTGGGCATCAATTCCACTAAACAAGGGAAAAGAAACGATTAAAAGAAAACAAAAGAGTGAGAGGATCAAGGATAGACAAGAGCATAAGACAGAAAATGCAGACATAAATCAATTAAGAAAACATGAGTACATGAGAATATATTTTTTTTAAATGCATTATTGAGGGTAGTCACATACAAACAGCTTCTAGACAACCAAAGGTCAAACAAATATGAAGTATTTTTGCTGAAAGAGCATTCATGTCAGCATCAGTTCTTCTATGAAAGAGGTGATCATGTACTGTAATGATGTTCAAGATGCAAGATGCAAGACTCTAGTACTAGTAGGTCTGATAATGTTGCAGGACCTTGGGTGGCTGGGCTCAGGCTTAGAGATAGGTGAGGAACTTGGACTAGAGTCACTGCCTGTTTGTGTTGAAAAGAGCCAGCAGAGGCAGTTCAGGCATCTGAGTAGAATGCTTCCTGGGCACATTTCTTTGAAGGTTTTGTCATCTTGTTTGTGTCAGCTTGCCACTGTCCTGTGTCTCGCTCTGGTCATGATGAGCCCCAGTCTCCACACTGACAGCCTCCAAACCGCTAGCCTCCAGGCATGACCTGCCTATGAGCTGGCAAGAATCCTGCCTGATTTCACCTTTTACTACCACACTTATCCCTCCAGTCAATCACAGTGGTTGGCAATTACACCACACATTAAAACCATAAAATAGACAAAAAATATGACGATAAAATGAAACAAAACTGATTTTTTTTAAAAATTAAATCATCATTATTCATACACAAGAAACATGACGATAAAATAAAATTTAATAGATTAAAAATAAATAGAATCTCACAGTGCTGTTTAAAAAGACAGTGGTGGCAGGGAAAAATGCATATTTTTGTGTGTTGGTCCTGCACCTACACAGACTATAACTGCAACCTAAAGGGAGCAACTTAAACTTGTCAAACAGAGGCATGAATGCGACTAGGCTGTTTATGAGTCAGCTAGTGTTTCCCCTGTTCCGGAGTTTGTTTCAGAGTCAGTGAAAATAAAGATTGCTTCAGAGTCAGCGGACATTTCCCTGTTCAGAGTCAGAGTGACAGTCATCTCTCCTGCTCATGAGTCATAATTTACTGTTCTCTCCAGGCCTCTCTCATACTGCAAATTTAAGCAAGGCAGCTAAAAGCGTACAACATTAGGTCTGAAATGAGATCTAACTGTTCTGATGACCACCTAAATGCACTCAAATGAAACATGATTATTGTCCCATGTTGCAGAATACAGAAGTCCATGACGCTGTCTTTAAGCCAACTGACATCATACATAATAGAACAACAAAATTACTGATTTGTATGAAAAAAACCCAACAATTTAATTGTAAAATTGTGTCTTTACCTTCATTTTCAGATTCCTCATCAATGTTTGTCACCAGGTCTTCCTCTTCAGGGTCTAGGCCCACATTACCAGAGCCACTTCGTCCAGTTCTTTCACTGTTCTTCTTTCTGCAGGCAGATCATTGTTTAACTTCTTGTAGAAGAAAAAAATTAGAATTTACGGATAATATTCAATTCAATTCAATTTTATATGTATAGTGCACTTTACAACATATGTCATCACGTAGCACTTAACAAAGTAAGGTATGGACCTTACAAATATGTGACTATGGGAAACACCAGCATTAAAAAACAGGCTTGAATGTGAATATTCTTTTGTATATTTTTAGGGTATATTCTGAAACTTAAGAACCGGAAAGTACTTCCCCTGAAGTTACAGTAAAACCAGTTTCTGTATGTTCTACACTCCATGGTGCTGCAATAATGTCTTGTTATACTATATTGAAATCTAACTTTAAGCCTGTTGCTGTGGGAGAAAAAAAACAAACACTGTTTCTTAACTTCATATTGTTAAGGTGTTTCATTTGCTGTAATAGTTTGGAGACTGTAATTGATTTTCAGGTTAAATTGATATTTCAATATTATTTTTTTCCTTCACTTTCCATGGATACAGTTTGATCTTCTATCACCACAGGACCCCATTTTCTGAGTTGCAGTTCAGTGTCATTGTGTAAACTGTTTCTTCTTATATACAAAATATATATAGTGAAATGATTTTTCAAGTAGTTGTAGAGAAAAAATGCTTTCTCATCTCTCTATCTCTTAATACTGTGATAGTTCTGAAGACTCAACTTGGATGCACATACATATACATACATTTGTCCTGCACAATGTAACGTGGGGCCACTACCAAACCCTGCACGAGACGTAAAAGCAAACTTCACCATTAGCTTGTGAGTTCCAGTAGCTAGCACAGTGATTATTTGGACAGCAGTCAGTACATAGTTTTTTACATTTTCAAAGGCTGTGACTGAGGTTCTTTTGTTCTTTAGCCTCCTCCTGATAGAACACTGTAGATAGAGCATTGGGTGGATGCAGGTCTTTATGCTCCATATCTCTGTGCCACCTCTGTGTCTTAACCAGAAAATCCTTTTCTAAACTGGACCCCACTCAAATATCTGATTTCATTTAGAAATACTACAAGGCCCACACTACAAAAAAAAAAAAAAAATAGAGTAAACATGCTCATAGGTCTGTCAGAAAAGTTCCAGAATTAGTGTCACAAAAGATATATTTCAAACCCAAACTACAAACTACGAGTTTCCCCTTCAAAGTAATCACCCTGGAGTATATAACTGTGATCTCAGCTCTCTGCAGCCATTGAACTTTTTTCCACATGCTTCTATGTACATATCCTCTGTTTCTGTCGTCAAACAATAAGCACAGAGCAACGAACAAACCTGGGGCCTCATTTATCATCAGTGTGTAGAAAAGGTTCTAAATTCTGTTGTACGAATGAAATTTAGAGTGTGCGTAAGTACAAAACAATCCGTATTTATCAAATGTGCGTACGGGGGTCTTACGTACATCAGTGTTGATAAATCCCACTTGTTCTTAACCTCCGTGCTCGTGCATGTTGCCTTCAGGAACGCCTCCAAATCACCATATAGGGCAACAACACGCCTCTTTATAAAACAAGGGAAGATTTAATTTTTCCTCACCTGTTGTCATCATCGTGGCAAAAAGGGCGAAAAAGAGGAACTTTTATGAAACTGAGATCGAGGTACTTGTCAGCGAGGTTGAAGCAAACCATAAAATATTGTTTGGTGCGTGAAATGTTGGGATAAGCAGCGAAAGAAAAAATACTGCAGACAAAATTACCACTGCAATTATTTCTGTTGGGTCAGAGGAGAGATCGCCGGCAAAAATTTTAAAAAGTGGTTTGACGTTAAGCTCAGTGCCAAAAAACACATCACAGTCCATAAAAGAGAAATGGCTGCAACTGGAGGAGGACGAATTAATACCGAACGTTCACCCAGTGGATAACCCTGGTCACTACAGATGACATGTTTTAATAACCGAAGTCCAGCTAAAACATTTCCACACTCTGTGACACTCACCAATAAGCCAGCCGTCTTCAGCAGCTCCTGCTTGGAGACCCACAGAGCTGTTCTGCTCAATGAATGAGTCGTGCGTTCCTCCAAGCCGCCGGGCAACAACATTGGATAGCCACAAATGCGCATCGCAAATTATCAATACGTTGACTGAATGAAACCCTTATCTATTTACAAATTTAAGCTCATTTAGTGACGCTGCTTTGATTGTGATGTGGGTGCTGTCTAAGGCTCCACATATGTTTGGGAATCCAGCGACGGCGTTAAGTCCCCGTTTGATTTGGGCTCATCGGTGATGGCTGTAAGGGAACCCGATGTAGGCTGGGGCCAGGGGAGTTATGGCATCCAATACTGCCAACTTGATCCTGCTCAGTGGTGGCTGGAAATGCCGCATATGTCTCCAAACTCACGCTGGAATGTGCCGGTGGTCAAAATCCCCGAATACTTTCTATTTGTAGTTTCACTATTCTACCGCTAGATTATGTGCGTATGCATGGTCAGAGCTGTGCGTATATTTACGCACATTCCTAAGTATAAGTACAAGTTGATAAATTCCATACTTTGCGTAGGAATGTTCATACGCACGCTCTACCGAACCAGACTTGCAAGGGAGAGTCATCACCGGTGATGAGTCGTGGATCTTTGAGTACGACCCAGAGACCAAACGCCAAAGCCTTCAGTGTAAGAGTCCGACGCCACCAAGGCCGAAGAAAGCAAGACAGTCAGTCCAAAGTCAAAGTCATGTTGATCACATTCTTCAATGTGAGGGGCATCGCCCACCACGAGTTCTTGCCACAGGGCCAGACAATGAACCAGCACGTCTACAAAGAGATCCTGCGGCATTTGCTTCATTTAGCACGCGAGAAGAGGTGAGAGTTGTGGCAGAACAATTTGTGGCTGCTTCACCATGACAATGCACCTGCTCACAATGCCCTTAGCATCCGACAGTTACGGGCTAAGAAGAATACCGCCGTGCTGGAGCAACCTCCCTACTCACCCCACCTGGCTCTGTGGGATTTTCTTCTCTTCCCCAAGCTCAAGAGGGTCCTCAAGGGGACCAGTTTTAAAGATGTAGACAACATCACATGGTTGTGACGATGGATCTGCGGAGGATCCTTTCAGGAGTGCATGGCGGCGTGACAGAGAAGGCTGGGAAAGTGTGTTAGACACCAGGGGGATTACTTCGAAGGGGAAAATTTGTAGTTTGGATTTGAAATATATCTTTTGTGACACCAGTCCTGGAACTTTTCTGAGACACCTGGTATTTCCATTTCATTTTGACTTCAACCAGCAATAGCTGCTTGCATCTTAAAAACAAAAAAAAACTTTTTGATGCGACATAAAGAGTAGATGTGTTGCATTACTTGAGTACGGGTGTAACATGCTCCAGGTCAGTGATCCTCATGAATGGCTTGTGGAAATAGTGCAGCTGCAGAATACAAGCCAGCAGGAAGAAGCCCGGGATCAGAATACTGGTGAAGAGTTCAGACAGAGCAAAGGTTTCCAGACCAATCGCTGCCAGCCTGAGGACAACAGAGAAAATGATTACACCTTTCTTATTTCAGCTTTTTACTTGCATATATTTTTATTCCTTACTTGTTTAATTACTATTCTACAAATATGAACTTGGGTAGGTAACGTGTACACACTGCCCATAAAGTGAAAGGAACACAGCGGTTTCAGGGAAGCTCACGGTGTACTTTGACCCTGAGGAAAAGTATCAGCAAAGTTAAGACTGTCTCAAGCTTTTGTGGAACACCTACTGTTCTTCGGTGAACCCAGTGAAGTTTCTCCAGTATCCAGGAAAGTCTTCAAACTGGTAAGTGTAGATAGAGATCAACACCAGCATGGTGTAGGCCACAACAAGCCACCAGAAGATCTTTAACATACGTCTCCATAGGGAATAGTAGACCTGAGAAATATGAACCAGCTGCTCATTACAGGAGATTGTTGAAATCTGCATTCATGTACAAATAATTAAAATGTTTAAAGAAGGTTCTTGAGCTGAGATTACGACAAAATCATCACTGCCTAACTTTAGTTCATGAACATAATAAGATGAAGACAAAAAAAATGAGCTTAAAATTTGTTAAGTGACTGACTCTTTGATAGAACAGAGCCTTAATCACAGATCTGTATGTCTTTTCCTACCTGATAGAGACAAAGGCAGAGCAGAAACAGCAGCATGTAGACGATCTTGTATGCAACAAGTTTTCCAGCAAAGGAGACCATGATGAACATCCCTCCACAAACATAGATCCAGTATTTGGCATAGGAGCTCATGACAATGCCTCCCAGAACCTTTAGCACTGATTCACCACCAGCCTCCTCTTCTGAACCTGTGTACACAGTTTGGGTTTGTGGAAAAAGTAGACAATTCAACCCAAAGCAAGAGAAAAATAGAGCTTATAAAAAGGTTATTTCTCTCAGAAGAATGTCCAGCTTTAAGACAATAACAAAGAATGTCCATGCTGTTGGCTTGAGGCCTGCACAGCAAAACAGGTTCAACATAACCAAGATTTTTTTCACTGTCTGGCATCACAAAGCCTAACAACTTCTCTGGCACTAAGCAGTCACACAGGGTTTCTGAACCTAGCTATGAGCATGCTCACTTAAAAAGGGTGGTGCCACAAATGATCAGTCATAGACATGGACAGATTGAGAGCCACATACTGTATTCTCATAGGAGAACAAACTATAATCCCACACATCCATCCATCCATTATTTATACACTACTTAATCCTCCTTAGGGTCGTGGGGGGCTGAAGCTTATCCCAGCTGACTTAGGGTGAAGGCAGGGGACACCCTGGACAGGTTGCCAGTCTGTCGCAGTTCTACACTTTGAGACAGAAAACCAAGCACACTCACATTCACACCTACGGACAATTTAGAATCACCAATTTAACCTCAGCATGTTTTTGGACCTTGTGGGAGGAAGCCGGAGAACCCGGAGAAAACCCACGTTGCACGGGGAGAACATGTAAACGGTACGCAGAAAGATCCCGGGTGTCCTCACCGGGATGCGAACTGGCGAACTGCTTGCTGCGAGGCAATGATGCTAACCACCTATCCACCTTGCAGCCCTAATCCCACACAAATACGAAGAATTTAAAAAAATTTAACAAACTGGCAAAAAACTGCTGACTGTGTGAATGAGTAAGTTAATATGTTATGGTTGGTTTTATTCACATTAAAGTGTTATCTCTAAAATAATGTGCTCTGGAGAAGGTTAGCTGGGCAGCATAAGTTACCATGGTGATGAAGTCCTAAAAGAAGTAAATCACCATCAGAGCAAGTGTTAAACCTGATGTTACCTCACTAACCCTAAACCCTACTTCATAGTGGAGGAGCTTCTTCACAACAGATGGTCTAACTCAAATAATAAATTAGCCAGTTAATGCCAAAATAGATCTTAATACACTGGAACCAAGATTCTCTGAAAGAAAATCACACTATTGTGTTTTTATTGAACAGTTAGTAATGTTCTATATTCTTTTTTTCAGTTTTAATGTCAGTGTGTGTGTGTGTGTGTGTGTGTGTGTGTGTGTGTGTGTGTGTGAAAGGTGTCTGACCCCCTGTAGTGACTTCCTCTAGTGGTGTGGCCTTTTTCCTTTTCCGGCTGAAGTTTTCCTTCACTGATTGGCGTACCAACAGCCAGAAGGTTAGGGTAAACAAAAGCTGAAGAGAAAGAGGTAAAAATAGAGAAAAATGGGAACATGATAAGACATGCGAGAATTCAGTTAACGGTGTTCCTGAAAAACTGAAAGTTTGACTATAATCAGGAAATGGACCCATTCCTTTATTGCTATAATTTAGAAATGTTTGAGTATTTATTCATAACGTAAACCAAGGGTGGGCAATCCTGGTCCTCGAGGGCCACAATCCTGCACGTTTTAGATGTTTCTCTCTTCCAACACATCTGATTCAAATAATCAGCTCATCATCAAGCTCTGCAGAAGCCTGATAACGATCCTGATCATGGTCAAGGACCAGGATTGCCCACCCCTGATGTAAAAGAACCAAAGTCCAAACTGATTTAAATGAACTGTCACACTCTAAAACCTGATGCTGGGCTCTTCGAGAGTGCAGAGGAAAAGAGCACAGAAGTGTTTTCTGCTGCTGTACTTTGAACATAAAGGAAACATTTTTCAAACTGCACTCTGTGATTAATGTATGAAAATGTTGGTTATTATCGGCCGGTGCTTAAGAAAAAAACAGGTGTTTTTGTCTCACTCTAAAGATTTCACAGTGGTGAGTGGAGAGATGACCCTTAGTATATCAGGGTTGTATTATTTAGCTTCATGGGCAAGCCGCTTTACATCCATAATATTTATTAAATATCATGCAGAGTTTCCTAACAAGTCACAAATGTCGTCATCGTCGTCGTCGTCATCATCATCATTGTCATCATCATCATCATCATCATCATCATCATCATCATCATGCCACCTTAGGATCTACAGTTTGTTCTCATCTTACCATAGCTCCCAGTCGCAGACAGGGGTACTGGGCACTGTCCAGTCCCAGCTGTCTGAGGCTCATGGTTCCCACAGTTGTGGGCAGTTCAGGCTGGAGCTCCATGGCCCAGATATACTGCAGACAGCACAGAACCAAGCCATAGAGCAAGATGAATGGAGAGCACAGTGAGGCTGCATGCCGTCTGAAATGAGAAATTACACTTGTTGTACATTTTGCATTTTAGATTTTCGTACTGTTTATTTTTGCTTATTTATCAGTATTTATGGTGGTGGTAACTTTATCTTGTGCTGTAACAACCAAATATTCCCTTGGGGATTAATAAAGTACTTCTATCTATGAGATACAGCGAACTGAATACAGGTGTTTACTTGGACACAACACATTAATGTGGCTTCAGCCGGAATGTAGCTAGTTTTGAAAAGAACACAATTGAAACCACTTGAAAACTTCAAGGTCCACTCCAGAAATATCAACTTTCTGATTATCACAGAGTTTGATTTGACCAGTCTTATGTTTGTTACAACAGAAAACTGAAATGTCAGATTTCTGTTGGGAACTTAGTCCAAGGACAAGGACGGGTATCATTAAGATTTTAGCAGTGCTACTAATCCTATCAACATGATCCCTCCAATGCGTTAACAGAATTAATATTTGTACTTTTTGAAGTGAAAAAACTAAACAAAACAAAAAAAATAACTAATTAGAATTAGTTCATTTTCTCATACAAACTTTTTTTCTGGGTAACTGAAATCTTAAATTAATACACTAATAATTTACAACAAAAGAAACTGCATTAATTTAAACAAAGAACTCATAAACACTAAAGTTTGGATGATGGGAGTGTTGATGAAAATAAAAAATAAGATTAGACTGACTAGCATGTGCAACAACTTTTGGGCGTTTTCAAGCATTTTTAGCCCTCAAAAAAAGCTTCTTATTTATAGTGAATGTGTTGTCATGGCAAATGCAAAACAGAGTTGCTTTTTCTATTATCTCTGTGCCCATAAAACGTAAATTTTCAGCATGTACATTCTTCTTAGCCTATTTTATCATTTATCATTTACTTAGCTTTAACATTATGGTTGTTTCACAGCTTCAGGTGTTAGCAGTACCTGGCACGCAGAATCCAGATAAGACAAGCCCACAGTAGCAGCACAAAAGTCAGCCAGCTGTGGTATGTGATACTCCAAACCTGAACAACAAGAAAACAGAGCATAAAAATAAACGATGGGAGCCAAGCCAGTTTTAGTTTAATAGTGTTTACTAAACAGATGAATTAAGCAAAGTATACTGTAATGGTAACTTTATGGTCACTTGGTCATTTTATAAATGTATAAAATCATGGTTACCATCATGGCTATGAGAGCACAGACATAACTCTGCTGCATGACCATCTTTCCTAGCAGGAAAAATGGACTTTCACTCCTTTGACCACCGGGGGACCCACTAACACCTACAAAAAAAACAAGCTCCATTAGTACTGAAAACATTATATTAGTACTTGAGAACACTTTTCCAGAGGACATTGTGAGCACTGACAAACTGCTGTGGCCACTGCTGCACTGATGACTGAAGAGTGCCCACTGACATGAGAAAAGCTGCACTTGCTAAAGATAAGATAGCTGTGACAGCTCAAAGTTTTTGATTTATGACCCATAACACCTAAACTTTTGTGCGATTTTGACAGTATTCTTTGGATCCTTATCATGCAGAAATATTTCTCTTCTGCCAAGCATGTTGAGGCTGGGAGTCATCTTATCAGCCAGTATTTTGGTCTATCCCAGACATTGGTGCCATCTGTTAATGTCATCTCCCAGAGACCTTTTGCACTCATGCAGCCCCGTATCATCATATATCCAGATAACTTCAAGCATTACTACTATAAGATGCTTAAAGAGCTTCCGCTCCGCTGCAATGTACTCCCCCAAAACATCAGAACTTAAACAAACTATAACGCCCTTCAACAGAACATGAACACCATATAACACAAAAGCAATCGCAAGCAAAAAAAAAAAAACACACATAGCTCTCCTACTCTAAATAAGACACTATAATGCATCCTTATGAGGAGGATAACTGACCTAGAGCTAATGAACAAGCGATTCATATTTTAGATGTTTAGCCATTTCTATTATTTATGTGAAAAAGGGGGAGAGAAAATATAAGATACAACTACACAGTGAAGCAGGCATGGCAATAATAGAGAGAAGAAAAAAACATCCATACTGAGAAAATGTAAGTAAAACCATCCTGCATATGTGGACCCTACCCTTACATCCACTGTATGTTCACACAGTTTGCAAATAGTATTAGTGGGTTGCACTGATCAAAATACTGTGCATACATGCAGCTCTCCCTAAAATTAATAAATTATACGCGGACATTATGAAGATTAAGCATTATGTGGCCCCGTTACCATCACACTGAACATCATCTGACTGTACCTGCATGACCATAAGGATTCAGTATGAGCACTCAGTCCAAGCCAATATCACTATTACTCAGCCTGTGCTGCTAGGAAGTCCACTGCTGTGTCTGGGGAAGTGAAGGTGTGAAACCTGTTGTTTATAGACACCTTGAGAGTGGCTGGCTACATCATGGAGTATGAAATCACCCGCTCTTGAAGTTGTTTCTTTACTGTGTCGAACCTCCTGCGCTGCTGGAGCACCTCTTGTGAGAGATCCTGGAAGAATGAGATTCTGCTGCCCTGCCACTAAACTCTCCTCTTTTCTCGGGCGGCTCGTAGGACAGCTTCCCTGGCGCTGAATCTCAGAAAGCGGGTCAGAATATGTCGGCTACGTCCGTCGCGTCGCCTCGGCTCGACCCTGTGAGCTTGTTCCAGTTTGAATCTCGAATCCACATCAAGGTCCAGTTTTTCGGCGAGTATTTAGAGCATGGAGTCATGCAAGTCCTGTTTTTCGGCGTTTTCGGGTATACCCGCCACACGAACATTATTCTGCCTCCTTGCATCCTCTAAGTACGTAACTTTATCCTGAAGGTTTTTTTAAGTTTGCTGTGGCGGAGTCGATAGTTGCACCTCAGCTATTGCTAGTATCCTCCATGTCTGAAATCCTGGTTTCGGCTTCTGCCAGCCGTGTCCCAAATTTCTCAACAGTGGTTTGTAATATAGCCAGGCCAGTTTTCGCACTACTCACGTCCGCCGCAATCCCCTGAAAGAGGCATTTGATGCTGGCAAATTCAGATTGCGTGTGGTCCGGTGTCAGAGGTCTGCTGCCGCCATGCCCGTTCATCTTGTCCTCTGATTCTTTTCCTTGTGGATGAACGATGTAGATTTTGCTTCAAGTCATGCGACATAGTTGTCTTAAGCACTGTCCGATCCCAACTAAGTGAAGTTTATTCCAGTGTTGAGGCTAAAGTGTAGTGGTACAGTAGTATAGGTGGAAGGGTCTATCGCTTCTCCGGAAGTCCAGCAATGGTTCATCTTATGCCAAAAAATAATCAACGGTTTTCTTCTGGGATGCTGTCCATAGAGTTTGATGCCATGCAATGTTCTTAACACGTGTAGTCACAGAAACTCATCTCCACTGATAATCTGTGTGCCAAGTCTGATGCACTTGCCAGTTTGTTTTTCAGAGCTTGATTGTGCAAGTAGTGGCTTGTTCTGTAACTCCTGTTAGTGACGCAACTGTGTTCTGACTGATTTTCAGTTGGCTAGAAGAGTTGTTTTATCATTTTCCATCTTTATGAAGTCTCACAATCAAATTCTTCAGTACCCCTAGCAATTTTTTTAACGTGGAATCCAAGATGCAGACGTGCAGGTAGACACAGCTCATAGATTCAAAACTAAGAAAGTCCCAGAGTTTACAGGCCATTTTATAACCATGCTCATGTCATTGGGATGGTTACAAATCACAGGTGTACTCAGTTTTTTTTTTGTTGTTGTTGTTGTTTTTTTAAATGATCACAGGTTTTCTAACTTGAAAACAGTGCAGCTTATGTTGCATGACTTTTGACCTTTTGAATTGTATTTTTTCTACAGTCATTCTAAGTTTTGGGGGTTTTTTTGTGAAAGCAAATCCTCTACTTGTCAACTTGCAAATATGAGATGTGATGCAATTTTGAATCATCTCAAAGTCAAACAATTTTGCACAGTGGTTCTGTTTAGGTAGGTATTTGAATTCCATCAATCTGGGCCAAATTTATCTAACTTACTGGAGACTTATTTTTTATTTACAGGGGTCATTTCACTCAGACTACAAGTGTCAACTACAGGCTTTTCTACTCTCTACAAATTCTTGTAACTGTACCACAGTAAACTGTCAGGACTCCTGTCAAAAATGTACTCAAGAATCTAGAAAATTCACATCCACTAACATGAAAATTTGAAAAAATTTGAGGTTCTTGGACACTGTTTTTGCATGGGCTGCTCTTGTGCTGAATTTGCTGGGGCTCCTTATATCCTCACATGATAATATCACAAACTTCAGTAGCAAATAGAACAACCGAGGTCTAAATGTCAGAGATTCAAATAAGACAGGTTCCACTGGTCACCCCCTAAGCCTAAGGAGGCTTGAATCACTGGCACCTAATCTGGAACCGCTGATTCTAATTTTGTGGCTCTGAGGGTATAATAAATGTTCAACGGGACTGACTACTTTAAAATTGTGAATATGATTACAAAATGTAAATTTTGTGTGAGTATACCACCTTTAACTATAGGCACTGTTGCAAATGGAAAATGTTTGCTTGTTCAAATATGTTGAAAAGTCAGCAGTCTCAGTGAGGGGCACACCTACAGCCAGGGCGGCCATCTTCCACCCATCCATGTGCAGAAGTGACACTGAAGACACTGAACCACTTGTTGCTCCAGAAGCACCCTGCATGTCAGCTCTGCCACAACTGGTGTTTGTGTGAATGGGTGAATGAGAAACACACTGTAAAGCGCTTTGTCAAACCTAGCTCAGAATAAAAAGGCGCTATATAAGTACGGACTATTTACATATTTTTACACATAATGATGTCAGAAATGACATCTTCCAGACTGTCAAATGTATTTGAATCACTTAAATCCAGAACAGATTTTCCACTGTAGTTGTATCTGACTACTGTCAATATTTTGTGAAATGACACTTCACAACCTGTTTTAATTACATGAAAGATTAAAGAAAAAACAAAAAAAACATGAGGTACCCAGATCTGGCTCACTGTCAGCAGCCACAGCCTCTCCTCTGCTACTCTCTGTTGACATGGACAGGAGCATGAGCTGAAAGAGAACAGCACACACACACACAAAATACTATGAGACAGATATTGAACTATACTTACTACTGGACATGTGAATACAATTTTATCATATAATGGGCTCTGAGGCCATGTTACCGTGGCAACACACAGGTGAGTGTAGCAGGACTCCAACATTGTTCTGAACTAGAAATTCTCTTCACACGTGTGTGTTAGTTTGGTGCTCAGCACAGCATACATGGTCCACGAGTGGAGAGAATAGTCCAAATAAGTGCAGGTTTACTCATACAAGCACAGTTTGTTTTTTAACACTGGCCATAAATATCTAACAATCACATATCTTTCACCACATCCATAAACCATGCTACAACCTCCACACACTCATAAGAGTCAAACAGCACCCCTTCTTTTTCGTTGCAGGTATTATTTCACTCTGCAGATGATATAATAATACTAATAATACTACTACTACTACTACTACTAATAATAATAATAATAATAATAATAATAATACACTTATTTTGTATAGCGCTTTTCACAATACTCAAAGTTTTGTTTTAGATATAAAACAAAACTACAGTCATGGAAAAAATTATTTGACCACCCTTGTTTTCTCCAATTTCTTGTTCACTTTAATGCCTGGTACCACTAAAGGTACATTTGTTTGGACAAATATAATGATAACAACAAAAATAGCTCATAACAGTTTCATTTAAGAGCTGATATCTAGACATTTTCCATGGTTTTCTTGATAATAACCAAAATCACTTAAGTTCTTACATCAATAGTTATGGCATTGTACTGCCAAAAACAGTGCTTTTAGGCATTCCATGTTTTCTTTTCTGTCTGTTATAGTCACATGATACACACAGGAGTTAGTACTTCATTGCATAACCATTGTTTTTGATGACTGCAGCCACGCGTCTTGGCATGCTCTTCACCAGCTTCTGACATTGTTCTGCTGTCACAACAGTCCATTCCTGTTGCACAAATTCAAACAAATTTGCTTTGTCTTTGGGCTTGTGGTTCTCCATTTTGCTTTTGATGATTTTCCACAGGTTTTCAACTGGATTTCGATCTGGTGATTGAGCAGGCCAAGGCATGGTTTGAATGTTCTGGTTCTCCATCTAGGCTTTAACCTTGCCGTGTGGCAAGGGGCATTGTCTTGTTGGAAAATCCAGTCATTCAAGGCAGGAAAAAGTTTTCTAGCTGATGCAGAAGACTGTTTTCAAGAGTAGCCCTGTACATACCTGGTTCATTCGCCCTTCACACAATTGCATTTGCCCTGTTCCACCCATACTGAAACAAGCCCAGATGGTCACTGATCCACCCCCATGTTTTACTTTAGGGGCAAGACAGTCTGGTTTGTAGGCTTCTCCAGGCTTCCTCCTAACCAGCAAGTTGGCTGGAGTGGGCATCAACTGAAAATTGGATTTATCACTGAAGAGAACCTTAGCCCAGTCATCAACAGTCCAATCCTTGTGATCCCCAGCAAAGAGTAACCAGGCTTTCCTCTGCCTTTGGTTGATGAAGGGCTTCTTCCGTGCCCTGTGTGACTTCAGACCAGCTTCAAGAAGTCGGTTTCGAATTGTCTTTGCTGAACAAGTCACATTTCACGACAGTGCCCACTCATTTTTAAGGTCCTTGGAGGTCTGATGACGATTCCAGACACAGGAACGGATGAGTACACGGTCATCTCGTGGGGTAGAAAGACATTTTCTGCCGCGACCAGCTAGCCATTTGGTAGTACCATGTTGGACTTGTTTTTTCTTGGTGTGATGAACGGCTGTCTTAGAGAGCTTCAGTTTTTTCGCTACCTGTCTCTCACTCGTGCCAATTTGCAGCAGTGCCAAGATGGCTGCCTTTGTGGCTTCACATAATTCTGTTGTTTTAGGCATTATGTGAGAGCTGACAGCTTCTGAGTTGTGCTATACAGCTTGAATGTAAGCAGGAAACCACTCTAGGCCTTTGCATGTGCAGTGTTGCTTATGACATGAAATGGCCTCTTATATACCCTGGGAACACAATTAAGCTTAAGCATGTCAAATAGGACATAAAGTATTATGTAATCAGCTCTATTTTTGTTGTGTTCATTGTATTCTTCAGGTAATATACCTTTTTTTTAGTACCAGGCATTAAAATGAACAAGAAATTGAAGAAAACAAGTAACAACTAACATTTTTTTCCATGACTGTATATACAAACAATATTTTCAGGGTAAGAGCTCAGTCCCACCCCTCTCTCTAACTAGCTGGACACTGAGAATCAAATTGAAGAGTGCTCTCTCTACACTTCCTCTACATATACAAGAATTAGTATTGTTCTACTTATGGAAGAATCTGTGCAATATACATAAAATCTGTGTGTTATCCGTATTTCTTATGTAAGTATTTCTACTCATGGAAAACATCTGTGCAATGCCATTGTTTTTCAATATATAGATAAGTGCAATATTGTTATTTTAACATCCAGAGAAATCTGCAACATATGAACATCCACACAGTGAAGAATCTGTATTTATGTATTATGTATTTTTTGTATATTTTTGTTTTCCACTGATTTGCTACACACTTACACTATCCCCACTGCTGCTGTTTCCCCACAGTGCAGTTAATAAAGGCTTCTCTTTCTGATCTTATCTGAACACATGTCACACTGGGCAGCTACACCGTGTAAAACACAATGTCCCTTTAAACACAGAGGAATCAAGACATCAGGTTTCAACAAAATGAGACATCTTTGCTTGGAAGCTGTTATTTTTGTGACACAGCTGCGTTTTCTGTCCATTGTTTAATTGTTGTTTAGTAAGTGTGTTTCAGTGACTCTTGCACTTCCCTTCGGAACAGAAATGCCTGAAAGTGGGAGTAACAACCCTTTTTCTGGGTGTGGCAGAGAACCTTTTAAAGTGCCTATGTTCATCACTACAGTTTTCCCCAAAATATCAGGGTGCATTTGACATTCTGTTCTCCTCCTCTTCTACTATTTGTTAATGTTTTCAAGATCCCCAAGACTGGTCTAAATGTGTTTCTGGGACAATAAGTCCTTTGATATTTACACAATCAGTTAAGCAAGATATTTTATAAACTTCATTTCTTCAACCCCTAACAATAATATAAAGAATTCTTATGCCTCTTTTCAGTAGGTTCAGTCGCATGCTTTTTCCCAGTTCATGTCAGGGTTAGGGTCAGTGCTGCAGCCAGTCTCACATCGCTGACTTGGGCCTCTCTCTGCTCCTTAGTCTCACAGTTCAGCAGTCACAGCTGATGACTGCATAGTCTGCCCTCGCCTTCTTCATTGCAGGGTAAAGCTCAGCTTTTCTCTTCCTCACTTGTTGACTAGTTGTCAACAACTGAAAGCAAACCAGTTGTTTGTCCTCAAAATGCAACAGTCTGTTAACCACTGATCTCAAACTTTCCCTGTAACCTCTGAACCTTCCATTCCTCTGAGCACTCTCAACTTCCAGGTGTTTTTATGCTATTTTTATGCAATAATCATATGCAAATTTTGTCATAACAAAAATTCCCGCCGCTGTGACAGAACTTAAGCTCCTGTATGGTAGCCTGCAGATCCAGCACTGTGTGCCAACGTTGGGAGTCCGCTGACCAGCCGTTGAGTCTGTGCTCTCAATTATTATTTAATGTTTGTTTATTTGTATGTTTATGATGGGCAAACCTCATGTTACATTATTTGTTTTCTTATTTGTTGAGATCGATTGTTTGCTAATTGACTACCGAGCTTGTTTTATGATGTGGGCGTGTTTTCAATAAATAACCTGGCACCACAGCTGACACCGGTTGCGAGTGGATGGCATAGACAAGCACAGCAGCGCGTCTCCTTTGTTTCCTCCTCGTATTCGGTGCTTATAACTTTTCTTTTGGGCTCACAGTGCAGTGCCGCTGTGAAAGAAAAACTCTGTCAACACCAGCCTCCAACAGTGCACTTCTGGGAGCTCCACGGCAGAACTCATCGCCAGGCAACTTCACCATGCTTTGGGAGGAGACAGCCTGGATCCGTTGTGGAGAAAGTGCAGATTCATCAAACAACTGTTCTAGCAAACGGAGACTCTGTTTCACCAGCGGTGCACAATTAGGGAAAGCCAACTTACTATCTGCTCCTGATCAGGTTGATGTTGTAACTATTTAACAGCTCACAAGCATATCAATCATAAATCTAATTATTAATCACTACCGTTGGATCATTTATTAACCATCCTGTTCTCGCCATAATCCTCATTATTTGACTGGGTAATCTGATAACACGTCCACTACACATACTCTGATTTCATTGTTTATAGTTCATGTGTATCATAATAGTAGAATAGTTAATAAACCTTTCTTATTTAGACCAATTCATGGTTTTGTGTCTTTCTTTGTGTGGGAACTGAGGTCAATTTAATCAGCGCTTACAGCTTTCAGATAACAGACTGATGAACGTGATTTCAAATCAAGTCTCTTCGAGATTTTATTTAAAATAATTCCTCAGTAAACTGAGGTGGTGCCCCTAAATCAAGGAGTGCAACATAACTACAAAGCATAGTTCCAACATATGCTACACAGCAGACAGCATTAGTTTGTCCACTATACTTTGCTACATTTATTTAACCCTCTACCTTTACAAGATTTCCAAGTCTCCTGCGGAGAGGCATCCCCAAATCATGATACTGCCACCACCATGCAACGATGTGCAGTGAGCTCTAGTCAAGATTTCATGACTTTTTTTCCAAAACTGGCTTTTTCGTTCCACTCTTAACATAAAGCTTTTGCTTTAACAACAGTTACAGTTACTGTTTGCACAGTCTCTCCCATCTCAGCTGCTGAAGTGTGTAACGCTGTAGAGGAGTCATAGGGTTCTTGGTGGCCTCCCTCACTACTCTCTTTCTTGCATAGTCGCTCAATTTCCTCAACATTTTACACATTTTACTATCATAAATCTAATCTTTGTCCCTGACTCACACACAGTGTTAACAAACACCACTTGTACTTTTCCTTTTTTGTCCTATTTCAGTTTGCAGTGTGTTATTTTCTGGTCGTAAATTGACCCACCCTCTTCAGTTCATTGTCTTTGAGTTACATCTGACAAAAACCTTATCAAAATCAAAGGGCCTTTTGTGAGATTGCGTGTGGTGGGACTGACTTCTCATTCTGGAAAAAAATGTTTGTTTGCATTCCTGTTTTATACCCAGTGGTGACTGGTTATTGTGGGGCATCGAGGTGTCAACCTCATTCAATTGTCTAAAGAAGAAAGGCTACTTTAAAACATTATCCAAAAATCCACAATGAAATAAATTAGTTTAGCTTGATTGTTCCCCTGGTACCCATCAAAATGTATTTAAAATACAGTAAGATTGGGTTTATTTCTGTGTGTATACATGTACTTTCTGTTGCCAGCCAAATTAGTGTGTAGAAGTCTTTCTATATTTTGAAAAGTGACAGACAGTTAATGACAGTTCATATGTGTCCTACCTTCCCCATGCTATTTCCCTTCCTACTTTTGGCTGCAGTATGCAAGCAAATGTTGCTGTCACTTGAATTGTCCCTGTCATGGACACTCAGACCCAGCAGCATACTGGCCCCTTTTTGAGCCACATTTTGTGTTGTATCCTATGCTGCCAAGTGTACACACAGGAATAGTTCGCAATGTTCTATGCAAAGATCATTCAGTTAGGGAGCAAATCAGCTGCTGCAGAAAAATACTATTTAGACAGGCATTGCTGCCTTGAAATATGAAGACTGAATGGCACCAAGAATATGGGGGGAAGTGTTGAGCACTGGGCCATAAAAGTCTGTATAGACTGCACCCTAATGAACAGCTGAAACAAAGTTATGAGTGTCTACCTGTGTGTCTTCTTCATAGCTGTCCTTCTGTTGATTCCAGGACCTTAACTCCACCACCTCTTTTTGTAATTCTTCCCCTTTCTCCTGCTGCTTCTCCTCCTCAGCCTGCTGGGAAAACATAACACTTGTTTAAAAAAAACATGTCAAAACTAATCGCTTTTTAAAAGAAATGCTACAATCATTAAGAAAAGTTTTATTTCTTTGCAGTCATATTTTTTAATGTTACTACCACAACTATTAAATACACCTGGCCTTTGTTCCTGCTTAAACTGCCTCACTCCGCGACTGACCAGTTGTGATTTGCTGTACATTACATTTGTACAGTAATTTATTATTTTACAACACTTGATCAGGGGTAGTTCCTGCACTAATCTCTATCGCTGTGAGCCAAAATAATAAAAGCTAATGAACACAAACTGTTTTCTGTTTGTTTCACAATGCAACAAAGTATCTTTTGTACATTTATCCTTTTTTACTTCAGTGTTAGAGCTGCTACAAAATATGAGTTATGTTACAGAGAGCCTTTTTAAGTAACTAAACAAAGCCAAATTTTCGTCTTAACATTGGAATTGGTGGACTTCTTTAATGAAATTATTGAAAATTAACTTAAATTGGATCTAGCTATTAAACATGATTAACTCCAGCTGGTCATTTCTTGCTGAACACACAGAGCTCCATTTTGATGTGTGCGCAGTTGTTGCACCGGCCTGCTGCCACTGTCCCAGGTTGCACTGCAGAAGTTTCGTCGACTGCACTGGTTCATATATTGATCAATTATCATGAGAGAGTGTGGCCAAAATAGCAGCACAGTGTGTGAGCACTACAAAATAAAAAATAAGATAAAAGAAGTGGTCCATACCTGGTTCGGTCCATGACATCCTGTTTTGAGAACAGTCACTATGGTAATGTAGAGGAAGAACAGTATTCCTGGGTTGACGTAAACTGGCCAATCATGATTGGCATTAAGGTTGAGCTCGTAGGGTAAGGAGCAGTTTCCTGATATGATGATGTCCTTCAGACCGAAGAGTCTTGACCAAAACAGAAACAAGGAAAAATGAAACCAGAGGCAGTTCAAAAATGGTCAGTGGAACAGTGGTTTATTAGTATTGTTATATGTGTTAATACAGTGAACAAAAATATCAATTCAGCTCATTTTAGCTTCAGACACAAAGACAGACACATTGACTGCCACTTTGGAAGATAGTGGCATTAAATGCTACTAATGTATATCTATTGTTGCACCAAACTTCCACACCATGAAGTCCATAATGCAATTAGGAATGTGATGTAATTGAAAATAAGAATATAATTATCAGCACCTTTAACCAAGTTCAATATCTAGACACTGATGAAAAATCAAAATCTAATTAGTGCAGCATGTCATCCATCCAGGCTACAGACTAGTTGTCAAAAGAGTTGGGGCTAATTGATGCCTGGAAATTATTATGTGACAAGTGACAAGGAATGCATAGCCATTATTATGCTAATCTCAGCAGTGTTGCTAATTCACAGTTGTCGAGCAAACCCTAAGTCTAACCCTACAAAACATGACACTAATACTGCATCCTCTAGCACACACTTTGGCATGATAGCGAGTTATATTGTTAAATTATGGTGCTTGAGGGGATTTGAAAAACTCCCAGGAGCCAGCTCTATGCAGTTGAAACCACAGTGATTTGGTTTTACAGACAGCACAATGATCAATTAAGTGTCTAGACCTATTACTTATGGCCCTGCGATGGACTGGCGACCTGTCCAGGGAGTCCCCTGCCTTCGCCCTAAGTCGGCTGGGATAGGCTCCAGCCCCCCCGCGACCCTAGTGAGGATTAAGCGGTGTATAGATAATGGATGGAAATGGACCTATTACTTATTACCCTATTACATGATGATTGTTCCCATTCCTGTGAGTCACACGAAGATGAACTATCCTAAGTACAGAAATAGAAACAGATGCACTCAGTGTGATGACACCAGTATCGTCCTAAGGTAAATGAGTTGGCTTATTGAAAGCAGCTGGTGAAGTGATACTGCAACAAGAACCTATCAAGAGCCCGGTGACATAATGATAGATGAGTGAGAAACTGAGAGGGAGAGATCATAAGTGGCAGTGGAATGTTGCGCTGCTCCTTTAGATACTAGCTGCGAACCAGTCATTCCACATAGACCAGTCCAGAAATTACATTCTTCACAGTCTTATGCTATTACGCATGCTGTTAAATTCTTGTTATTTTTTCTCTTTGTCTCTGTGCTTACAAGCTCTTTACACTTTTTTCTTTCCACAGAGATGCCAAACAGTCCAGGATGGTTAGTGCTGGTATGGCATGACCATATTTAATAAAACAAAACACCATCTGCTGATCTTCACATTACGAACCCACCAGTGACTCTGAACATGGTGTTTTTAAACACAAGATCCCTTTGAAACAAATCATTTCTCATTAACAATCTGATTTTAGATCATCACATTGACTGTACGTTTTGAACTGAAACATGGTTGGACGTGGATGGACCGTGGACAATCATGGAGGTACAGCAACCATCCTCTCAGCATCACTGGGATTTAAAGAAATTACTTTTAATGACTAAGCATCTTTTGTTTTACTGTTTCACTTTTAGTAGTCCCCCTATTTTATATATGACAGTGTACAGACCCATAAAAAGTGCCCTGTTTTTATTTCTGATTTTGCAGAGCTGATCTCCATCATCCACAACAGCTACAACCAAACTATCATTTTAGGTAATTTTAATCTGCATATTGGTAGTTAATCAGACTGTTGAGCTTTAGGATTTTAAAATTTGCTCAACTATAGGAATTTTTATCAACATGTAACCCAGCCTACGCATGACAGAGGCCACATTTTAGACCTGGTACCTCCCTAAGGTATTTACCACAGTGATGGATATAGGTCTGTCCCATCATTCATGTGTCTTTTTTTTTTTTTTACTGTTAATGGTTTTATTAAGCAAAATATCCCAGAGAGAACTGTCAGGAAACACTATATTACTACTGAAGTGGGCGCAAATTTGATCAGTATTTTACAGAACACTCCAGAACTGAAAAGAATTATTACAACTCCCATAACTCCATGGAGAAGTGAAGCAGAAACTAAAACATTAAAAAGGAACTGTAGAACAGCTTAAGAAGATGGAGAAAAAACAACCTAACTGTTAATTATCACATTTTCCGTGAATAGCGTGCAGCGTGGGTTCTCTCCGGGTTTCCCGGCTTCCTCTCACACAGTCCAAAGACATGTTGAGGCTAATTGGTGATTCTAAATTGTCCGTAGGTGTGAATGTGAGTGTGCTTGGTTGTCTGTCTCTAAGTGTAGCCCTGCGATAGACTGGCGACCTGTCCAGGGTGTCCCCTGCCTTCCCCCTAAGATAGGCTCCAGCCCCCTCGCGACCCTAGTGGGGATTAAGTGGTGTATAGATAATGGATGGACGGATGGATGGATGGATGGATGGATGGAAACACAGTTTGCATATCAGGAAACACTGGAGTAATTTGCCCTGGTTGAAGCTCAGATGCTCCACAAAGCTATATTACAATTAAAATCAGCAACCTGCCCTTTAAATCCCAAACCCACATCATTTAAAAAAAAAATTATTTTACAGCTTTTTTATTGACGATCTTCTTAATATCATACATTATTCTCTCCAGATGGGTGGACTTCTTCTGCTTTTAAGACCTCGATAGTTAAACCCCTTCTGAAGAGAAATCATTTAGATCCATCCAGACTCATTAACTACAGGCCAGTGTCCAATCTCACATTTGTAAAATTCTAAATAAACTTGTTTTTCCTTAGTTAAATTACTTTCTTAACCACAGTTCACTATCAAACAGGTTTTCAGACCAATCACAGTACAGAGACGGCACTAGTCCAGATTTTAAATGAGCTGAAGTCCAATATGGATGTAAACAAACTACCTCTTTTGGTGCTGCTGGACGTTAATTTTGCCATTGACACTGTAGATCATTCCGTTCTTTTAGACTTAACAGTCTGATTGGTCTCTCTTGTTCTGTTTTTAACTGGTTTAAATTCTATCTCACTGATAGAGAGTTTTTAGTAAACACAGAATATTCCTCATCCAGAAGCTATAAAATGAATTATGGTGTTTCTCAGTGTTCAATTGGAGGTCCAACACTTTTTAATCTATACATGTTACCACTTGGAAACGTCATCAGGAGACACGGCATCAGTTTCCATAGGTATGCTGACATCACTGTCTCCTGATGACTCCAGGCCAGTAGATGCCTTCTATAGTTGTATTTTAGATATTAAATCATGAATGCCAAACATTTTTTACAGCTCAACCAGGACTAAACTGAAGTGCTGTTCACTGGAACTGAAGTTCAGATAGACAAGCTTAGTTCCCCACGACAAGCTCTGGCATTAAAACCATGAGAAATTAGGGAAAGGGGCTGTTTGTACTGTTGTATTGCATTTTTATTTGTTATCTTGCTCATCCTAAAGGCAACGCCCCTGCAAGGCCCAGGAAAGTTGGTTAAGGTCCCTTGGACCTTAAACTTCCCAAATGTATTGGCAACTGTCACAAGAACATCAGGCTGTTTGGAGATGCTCTTGTAGGCTTTACCATGACCGTACATGGTTATTTTCTTCCTCATCTCCTCAGCTGTCTTTTTTTTTTTCAATTGAATCATTGTGGTCCCAACAACACAATGAAGACTTTTCCATTGTTTTTATATAAACCAAATAATGGTTTATAAGCTTCAAGACATTTGTGATACTAAATGAATACAGTAAACTTATTATGCCAATATTAAGAAAGCATCTGTAGTTATCCAAAGTCTGCCTTCATTAAGTTGGAAAAATGATTCAGTTATAAACATCTTGTATGTACTGTAGCTATAGTGCTCTCCAAACACAACATCCCCTGTGCACAGCAACACTATGAGACAAAAACTGTCTCACCCTAGGGATATAAGACCTACACACAAGCTCAACAGTCTGGTATATGCAGTTCAATACAGTAAGCAGTGAGGAGACCTATACATAGGGGAGACTAAACAACTGCTTCACTTCACAAGTGTCTGGCACAACGCAGGAGAGCAGCAGGTCACCTACATGAGAAGGATGAGGATGGTGGTACTGACATTCTGAACAGAGAAGACAGGTGGTTCCATAGAGAAGAACTCTATGTTGAGCTGAAACAGCCATTTCTGAACAAAGTGGGTGGTCTAAAGCATCAATTAATGGGTGCATACAAGCCCTGTTTCATTAACTCCTTCAGTCCACCATTACCTGACAATCTCCCAACCAAGCACACCTAAAGGCATGTGTCTTGGGTGATTAATGGGCCATTAGTCATGTGTTTTGAGGTGAAAATAAATTCTTAGAACAGGTGAAAATGTAAAGTTTTTTTTGTTTGTTTTTTTAGTTTAATAACTAATGAGTGACATGGTAATTTAGTGTCCAGGCAGCTGAACAACTGATGAAATCGTTTGACCATGCACGGTGCGCGACAGTCTTACCTGGCCCACAAACTGTGTGGGGGGAACAAGGCCTGGGCCAACAGACTTTGGTACAAGTACAGACAAATCATGTGACCGGCAGTGAAGAAGCCCACCATCACACACAGTGCATTGAAACCCAGGTGGCTGATGGGAAGATGGCATGCCCACCAAGTGCACATGCCAATGAAAAGCAGGAAGTAGATAGCTGAGAAGGCAGAAGGCTGTGTGATACCTGGAGAAAAAACATCAGAGACAAATATTAAATATACACAGAAATTCATAAAGAAAGTTGTACCTAAATGCCTACTGTCAAACTCGTCTAAGAGTGGTTGATTGTAATGGACGGAAAGAGAGAACACTTCATTCTCACTGCAGTATTAAAAGCCATTTGATTGTGTTGCACATTTAAAGGAATAGTACAACATTTTGGGAAAAAAATATTTATGCTTTTCCATGCTGAAACGCAAAAAGATATCAAATTCAACATCTTTGTGCATCTGATAGAGCCACATTATGTGTTTAGGACCTTGTTAACCTAGCTTAGATCAAAAACTATGAGCATGGGGAAAATGAGAAGTAGTACATACTGTACATACACTTGTGTATACTGTGGCAGTGTTGAGTTTCAAATGACTGCCATAATATACATGGTCTTTCATTTTACAAGTGAATGTAAACTTTTGTTCACGACTGTACATCCTCGTACATGCTGTAGCTTGTATGAAGTGTTGATTTTCACTAAGAACAGCTTGCTATAAAGTATACAACCAATATTTCTGATTAATTCAAGAACAAGTGAGTTTTCTAAATTGATGGATACAATTATTTAAGACATGTCCTGTGGGCTGATGAAACTAAAACTGAACTGTTTGGTCATAAAATGACCATCGTTACATTTGGAGGAAAAAGGGGGACGCTTGTAAGCATGAGAACACCATCCCAACTGTGAAGTACGGGGGTGGCAGCATCATGTTGTGGAGGTGTTTTGCTGCAGGAGGGACTGGTGCACTTCACAAAACAGATGGTATCATGAGGAAAAACATAAACGTCTAACTTTGAAGAAAGTAATAAGAAATTCTTCAAAAAAAAATCTCTCTCACATTATTCTGGCATTTAGCAAATAGAAACAAAATTTGGTAGTCCTAACTGACCTAAAACAGGAAAAGTTTAGGTTTAATGTCAGACAGTGCGGAAAAAGGTTTTATGTCTTTTTATATGGTGTATATACAGATAAAGACAAAATGATTAGCCCCCTATGAAATTTTTGGGTTTTTTCCCCAAAAACTGTATATATATATATATATATATATAGAGAGAGAGAGAGAGAGAGAGAGAGAGAGAGAGAGAGAGAGATAGATAGAGCTATAGATAGACCATCCAGCATCATGAAGTGCTTTAATTCGTACTCATCTCTTCACGTTTTACCATTTTGAACAGGAATGAGGAATTTCAAACTGAATTTACCGTTTTATACCCAAATCTGATCCGGCTCACTGGGCTTCTCTGAGAAGTCAGAAATTCATCAAGCAGAACATTTAGCCACTGAAATTAAGTTTTCTGTTCAGGAATGCAAGTAAGTAACTATAATTTGACATCTTAATCAACAAATAATAATGTGCTTTACCGTTTTTTTGTAAAACAGTAAATTTGAAAATTCGTGGATAACAACAATAATTATATTTCAGCATTACAAATATCATTTGGGTTAAAGAGCTTATACATACTGTGTACTAACCATTACAAAAACAGAAATGACTTTAGTAATTACCAATGCTGTTAATTACGGCAGCGGTGGCATTAACCTGACATTGGGTGGTGGTCTAATACATATGCTGAGCACTGTATGTCAGAATGTAAATAAACTGACAAACAAAATCTGGGTAAATATATAAAATATAGCACTTAGGTTCACACGTTTTTTAGCTTGCTGTAAAATGGTGTGGAAACCTGAGAAGGTAATTGTTGTTATACAGTTCTTACCAGCCAAACCCAGTAGGCACATGGCTAAGATCCTCCCCAGGTCCCGTAGAAGTTTCCAGGCTGTGGCCTTCAGATGCTCAGCCAGCTGCTTGGCTCTGGTTGCTGTAGAAACCTCCTCCTCGGGGTCATCCGGTAATGACCGTTCATCTTCATCACCTGATGCCGCCTCCTCCTCCTCCTCCTCCTCCTCCTCCTCCTCCTCCTCATTGTCTGTTATTTTGTCTGTCAGATCATCGTCAAGCTAAGGTGGGAAAGAAATGAGAAGACAATTACAGTTACTAAATTTCAGTAGTGTAGGTTTTCTTCAGGTACAGACAGTGCAGGTGCAGTGACCATACAAGAATGTATTTAAACGTACTCATGAAACATCTCAAGGCTACTAATAACTCATGACCGGAGGAACTAAGAGAAACTTAAGACTGTATGATCCTATGAATGAAAAACACAGTGGGTATGGAATTCAATAGCATTAACTGAAATTAAGTATGAATTCGTTATACTTTGTGTGATCTGTTTACAATAAAGGTTTACTTGGTTTGCCTGTAGATGAATTAATTACCAGCTCTGTGTCTGCTACCCGTTACTAAGCACTGCCAGTGACAGAACCAGGTGGTATGAGGTGACAGGTTTCACACATACTTGTATCCTGGTGTGGGTGAAACATTTGAGTTCACTATAAAACTGAGTGGTTGTATAAGTCAAAAGGAATCCTTGGATTTGGTAGGTTTTCATATATATTCATAGAGATATATTTTCAGTTCAAAATTAGTCAGGTTAATCTCCATGACTGAAAGTACTGCAGGGTTTTAGCATTAATATTAATTTTAGCATTAATATTTATATTTGTTAGGCTGTTTTTCTTGGGGGGGGGTATTAATATATGCTGTAATTACCAGAGACAAGGTGGATATCTCTGGATTCCAGCAAATGCGAGTATTTGTGCCTCTCGGACCTGAGTCACCACCAAACACAAATGTGAGGCAATCTGAAATAAATGGTTAAACCTGAAGTAGTGTCCTGTCTGAAATGCAGTCAATGGGAGAGGACAGCAGCCTAGTAGTGTCATGGTACACTGAACACTGACAGATTGTACCATGTTTCTTTGCTACCTGTTCTCACTTTTGAAAGACGACTTTGGATGCAGTGCCCAGGTTCCCACATGTAAGTACAACAAAGGTCAGGCTTAGGATAAAAATAGAAACCCCTCCTCCTAATTACCAACAACTGCAGATACACATACACACAGAGTAATCTAATAGCCTCGTGAAGACTCATGAAGTAGCACAAGCAAAACACTTATGACATAAAATGATAAGCTGTAACAGGTGGCAAAGATGTAATGTTTCTGTTTACTAAGACAGAAATACCATACCAACTCATCTTTCAACAAAATTGGTCCTCACTGCAGTGTGTGAAAGTATGATCCCTTTTAAACACAATGACCTGTAAAATACTACAAGAACAACAGCTGGACAACATAGTCAAGCATTTAGTTGCTAGAGATCCAGACATTTTTCTGCTGCTGCAAGAAAAAGATTTGCATTGGGGAAATAATGTTGCTGTACTGGTTAGTTAAATACCTAATTTCTTAGTAACACTTTACAATAAAAGGGTTTCAAATGTTAATATATTAAGACTGTGTCTTTAATCTTGCCAAAAAAAAAAAAAAAAAAAAAAAAAAAAAAAAAAAAATGTTTTGAATACTAGATTCTTGTCAGAAATCACCTTCTGCATGGTAACAGCTTTACATGGTATGGTCTCAACCAGCTTCATGATGTTGTCACCTCCTTTTCCAACAGTTTGGATGGTGTTCCATACTAGTTATATGCTGCCCTGATTTTTGAATAAATGGCCAACAGTGTCACCAGTGAAGCTCCCAAGAACATTACACCTCCTCCTCCATGCTGCACAGTGGGAAAAACAGATGCAGAAACCATCTGTTCACCTTTATCTGCTTCTTAAATGGAACCAAAAGTCTCAAATGTGGATTCATCAGACTGAAGTCCAGATTTCTACTGGTCTAATGATCATTTATTTTGCTTCTTGGCTGAAACACTTCTTCTAAGTGGTCTCCCCCACTTCTGGTTTCTTTGCATTTGAAATTGAAGGTCTGATTCATGTAGTCTCCTTCAAACAGTTGTTAAGATGTGTCACCTCCTTGAACTCTGCGAAGTACTGATGTGGAATTTAATCTCAAGTGCTGTTAATTGTTGATTTCTGAGGCTGGTAACTGTAGTAACCCTAACACTATGAATTCTGCAGCAGAAGAAATTGTTGTCTTCCATTCCTGAGGAAGACTAATTCTAAATTTATTACAGCATTTGATGGTTTTTGTGATTGCAAAGCAGGCCACATGGAGAGCATTGTTTAGGTGGAGGTGGTGGGAGACACAGCATCATGGAAGTTTTTATATCATAAAGCCCCTCTAAATGAGTTTCACACCTCCACTGTGTCATTTCTTGGGTACACCATCTCCCAAGGAGAAGTCCAGATGAGAACCGTAAAAACTCCCCACTCTCCAGGACGAGCCACAACCAGAGAGCTGCAAGTACCTGAAGAAATTCCTTGGGTTTGCTAACTTTAACAATCAATTCATCCACGTCTACAGTAAAGTTGCTGCCCCTATGAATGGCCTAACCTCCACCCCCAAATCCTTCTTGTGGTACCCCACACTCCAATTCACTGTGGAAGTGGATGCCTCGGACACTGGAGTGGGGGTCGTGCTTTCCCAAGACTGTCCTACAGACAGTAAACTTCACTCTTGTGTATTCTTTTCCAGGCTACTACCACCAGCAAAAAGAAATTATGACACTGGCAACCATGAAATGGTCCCTCGAACTCCTTGTTTATTCCTGATGCTGTTCAGTCCCAGGTCCTCCAGTGGGCTCACTCATCCCATGTGACCTGCCATCCTGGAGTTTCTTGCACTTTGAAAGTGCTCCAACAACGGTTTTGGTGGACCACTAAGGAGAGGGACACCCAAGAGTTCACCATCACCTGCTTCGTCTGTGCAGAAAAAGTCTAATTAGCTCACGTCCAATCTTCTCCAACCTCTACCAATTCCCAGATGACCATGGTCTCATATAGCTCTGGATTTTTTCACCGGGATGCCCCCCTCTAACAGGAATACAGTTATCTTGAACATAGTTGACCATAGCAACCATTTCATCACTCTCCCTAAGTTACCCTCTGCCCAGGAAATCTCAGATATTATGATTTCACAAGTTTTCAGAATCCACAGCATCTCCTTAGATATCGTCTCCGATCGTGGTCCACAATTCACATCTTCAGTCTGGAATTCTTTCCCCACATCAATTAGGGCCTCGGTCAGCCTGTCATCAGGTTTCCACCCACGGTCCAATGGCCAGACGGGGTGAGTGAACCAGGAATTGGAGACTTTTCTACATTGTGTCGCCTCCGAGAACTCCTCCTCATGGAACTTCTCCCTCCTAGTCCTATGTTATTCGGTTCTGGTTCGTTCACTGCCTAGACAAACATTTAGATTACTATTTTATGTTTATCCAAACACTAAGCCATGGGTTTCTAAGAAACTTAAAGACCTACTGTATAGAAAGAAAAAGGCTTTCAGGCAAGGAAATAGACTAAATCTGTATAATCTACAGAAGGAAGTAAAACACGAGATCAAGACCTGCAAAAGACAATACAAAGACAAAATTGAGTTTCAGCTCAAAATTAATAATCTTGGTTCAGTCTGGGACAGCATGAAGCTTATCACTGGGACTGCTAAATGTATAAAGAGGAAAGTTCCGCTCAATGGTTATAATCCTGATTTAGAGCGAGCTCAGTGTTAACAGCTTTTACGTCAGGTTTGACTCCCATGATTTTAGGGCTACTCATGCTGAGACTAAAAAATTTCTTATGTCAGCCTCTCCACAGAACCCCTTTTTCGATGAGGGTGATTTAATAAGGTGCTTCAAACCAAAGAAAAGTCCTTGCCCTGATTACATCGGTGGCCGTTTACTGAAAACATGTGCTGACCAGCTTCGCTCCATTTTTAATTATATTTTTAGCATGTCTCTTGTCCAGCAGAGAGCCAGTCTTATGGAAGAAGTCCATAGTGGTTGCTAAAACAAGCTGCCCCTCCACTATGAATGACTTTCGGCCAGTGGCCTTAACCTCTATGGTTATGAAGCAACTAGAAAAACTTGTCAAAGAAGAGTTACTCTCTAAAACTTAGTGCCTGCTTGACCCTCTTCAGTTTGCATACAGAGCTAAGAGGGGTGTCCAGGACACAACTGCTCCCTTACTTAACCTTATATACAAGCACTTGGAAGGTAGTAGGAATCATGCCAGGCTGCTTTTTGTTGACTTCTGATGAA
>NW_007577966.1:267792-272432 GCF_000690725.1 Stegastes partitus
TCAGCCTGCTCGATGATGATGAAGTTGGACATGGGCAGGTTCTTGATGATTTTATATTATGGTGCAAAGAAGCTTTCCTTCAAATCAATGTTTTTAAAACAAAAGAGATCTGCATTGATATTAGACGGTCTCCCCCAGCACCTCAGTGCAGTATGGTCCATGGCGAGCCAGTGAAACTGGTACCTAGTTACAAATATCTGGGTACTGTAATCAACAATAAACTGAAGCTTGACTTAAACTGTGAAATGCTGGTTAAAAAAGGTCAACAGTGATTATTCTGTCTGAGAAAGCTCACCAAGTTTCAGGTTGATAGGTCCCTGATGAAGCTCTTCCACTGTTCCTTCATCCAGTCAATTACTTCGTTTTCAATTATATGCTGGTATGGTAACCTTGGCAACAAGGACAAGAACTCCCTCGGGAGGATAGTAAAAGTAGCCTCTAAAGTAGCTGGGGTGTGTTTTAATAGTCTTGAATACATCTTTAATACACAAGTTAAAAAGAAAGCTCAGTTGATTCTTATGGATGCTACTCATCCTCTCAATCAGGAGTATAAGTTGCTCTCCTCCAGCCTTCGTCTGGCAGTACCCGAGGCCAAAAAAAACAGGTACAAGTTCTCGTTTGTGCCTACCTACATCTGAGCTATAAACACTGAGAAGAGGAGGAGGTAATGCACTGTGCTGCACTTTAACCTGTTTACTTGACTTCTTCTGCCTTGCTGCTGCTGACTGTTTGCACCGAATACACCTGACTGAATGAATGACCAAGATTGCTGCTAATGTCCCTGACTGTCTTGTGTTTTGTGTAATTTTTAAGTTTTGTAATTTTTAAAAAATGTTTTTATTGTGTCTTTTAGTTATTTTTTTAAAAACATTTCTTTTAATTTGTGTTTTTTAATGTTTTTATTGTTGTTTATTGTGAACGCTTGTGTAAGCTGCTGCATAACAAATTGCCCCTCGGGGACAAATAATAAATTTGAACTTATTATTAAGTCTGCCCAGTTTCCCATAATTCGCGTATCCTGTGTCTTGTCCCTTTTGGCCTCCGTAGTTTCTCAGTGTCAGTTTGTCTATTGTAGCGCAGTGCTCATCTCCTTTTGTCGTTGCTATTGTACTATTAGTCAGACCTGCGGTGTTTGATACCCCTGTTTTGTATTAAACCTGAATAAACTGTTAAACTTTACTTTGTTAGCTGTGACTGTCACTTCATATGACAGCACACCTGTAGTCAAACACTGTGCCCACTTTGATTTTAGCCAACCACACAGCCATATCGCTCAATTTCTCTCTCTATTTCAAACACACACACTCACACATCCAGGGACTCACCGATGTAATGTTAGCAGCAGCCAACATCTCTCTGTTCCTGACCAACCTACTGCAGAGGAGGATCGTTACCAAGGCAACAACGCACACACCTAGGTCAGGACACAGAAGGCGTATCACACTCCAAGGATCATCCAAGGGAAGCCTACAACAAATATGCATATGTGGCAAGGTCAGTAAGGGAGGTCAAACATTTGTGTGTGTGTGTGTGTGTGTGTGTGTGTGTGTGTGTGTGTGTGTGTTAGAACATATTGGCTTAATCAAAGTGACGGGAAAATAAACCAGGCTCACTCCCTATTTAGAAAGTGACAATCCCATAATGCAACACTCATTCAACACAACAGCTGTCAATGATGCTGTATAATGACAATGATTAATAATTGTCCAATTTCTCATTTTGCTGGTCAGTCCTGACCTAAGTGTTGAATGTCTATTATACAGGAAATATTGATTTAATGAATAAGGAGAATATTTCAGACATAGCTCAGTGTAGGAAAGTCAACACTAAAACCATGTTGCCACATAAATAACTTTTCATCCAACAACAAACAGTGAGCAAAGGAGCAAGGCACAAGGTGGTCACCGTGCCTCAACAAGGTGTCTCACAGGTGTGGGAGACGGGTTAGGTTGAGGGCTAGAAATGAAGTGAACAGTCAATGAAACACAATGCAGCAGACAAAATACATTTCAAGGTGTCTCCCCTTTAAAATCACAAGATATGCAACAGAACCATTAGTTCAGAACTGGCAGGACCAGTGACACCGTGGTAATGGCAAAAAAAAATGGCAGCAGGTACTTTGGACCTATGAGTCAAGATTTTAAATATTTGACTCTCATGGAAAGAATTTTTCTCACCAAATGTCTGGCGAACACTGCAAAGAAGAGTGTCTGCAGAGAACAGAGAAGCATGGAGGACTTTCCTTGTTAATTTAGGTTTTTATTTTTCCAAATGCAGTTTGGCATTTGGTCATAATTGGTGGTCTCCTCATTACCAAGAAGTACAGGCGGATTCTTATCTGTGATGGACTATTAGGTAGGTCTGATCAGGCCAATCTTCATCCTGCAGGATGACAATAGCAACATACAGCGACTTTATGAAGAGCTATCCCTAGTGACAAGAACAGTAGTTACATACCTGGACAGTCCTATATGTCTGGTTATGGTGTCCCATTGTGAGCAGTTATCGCCTATGGCGTTGTTGAGTGGAGGATACGTGTACAGAACCGTCTGGAAGCAGATATGAGCCAATACAAACAGTAGACTGGTGCAGAATACGGATTTGATAAACCAGCCTGTGTGACCTAGAAGACAAAGTGATGAGAGAGGCAGAGGGAACAAAGGTAAATGTACTGTCAAATACTACATTATGAATAAAAGTCCCATAAAAACAAAACACACTTTTTTAAAGAAGAAGTTTGGCATTATTGTAAATCCTTTTTTGGAGTATTACACAGTCAGACAAAAAGCTGAGGTGTGTTTTGTCTAGTTTAACCCCAGAAGCAGCTGGAAAATACGTGCTACATAAATAAACCTATTGGTATTTTATGCTTTGCTTTTGTATGTACAAAACCTGATACAGCTTTTATTCCACTGTGCCACAGAGCTCTATTATTTATGATATTACAACTGTAGTTTATTTTAACTCAATAATATGCATTAGCACCAAATGTGCAGTATTTCACTGCAGAAAATGGTCCCCATTTAATGAACTTCCCATATTTGTGATGTGTTTTATTAAGTATTATCTCCTCAATATGACTCAGTGAGCTTGGTACTGAGCACAGTGACAGGGTAACAAAGTCAGACAGTTGTGGGAACATGTTACTGTAAGAGGGATTGAAGAGACTGACAGCTAATATGACAACTGCTATCTGAATGAGCCAGATGATTGGAAATAAGTGAGTTCAAAATATTATAAACACAATATGTGTCAGTCCTGCTGTGTATGTAATAATGAACTTCAAGCTTCACTGCTTGATAGTAGATAGTTGGTCATTCCAATTTAGACAATAAGTTGAAACGAGTACAGCTGAGCTGAGACACTTTTTAAACCAAATACGACTGAGAAAATTCTTCAGACATATTTCAGACTCATTCTCTACAGCAATATCAGCATACATGGCTGTTTGAAGAGCGTGCATTACCACAATATTTCACATGTACCCCTTTTTTTCGTGATTGTATGTTACATTTATAACCAATATAACAAAATGCAAATACAAACAAAATATATTTATTATTACAGTGGTTAAAGCAAAACTAACTAATGTTTGACAAGTAGTATAAAAGAAAATCCAAAAGGAGAATTTGCAACCTTTATACAACCGTTTTGGCAAACAGGACCATTGTAGCTGAAGGTTACCAGGCCCCAACATGACACACACTAACAATAACTGCACCTCTTGCAGGGCGTGCTCATAGAGCTGAAAGTAATAGATTATGCAACATTACATCATCACTGCCACATGTCAATCAATGTGTAAGAAATTTTGCCAAATACTCCAGTTATTCAAACAATGATTACAATTATAATAGGTGATACACTTTCTTTGAACACTAGTGTAGGTAAGAACATTCCCACAGAGCCCAGTACTGTCAGGCCCTGCTCCAGCCTTTGCCTTGTTGGCAGCCGTGTTCTGTCAACTTATTCCATTTCACTCATTGCACATTCTCGATTCATTTCCTCAAGTCTTCATGTCACGTTTTAGTTCCTCCCACCAAAGATTGGAGCAGAGGAGGCGAGGAGAGAGGAGTCGAGTCAACAGGTTTTTAACAAAATGAGACCTCCTCACCTCACAGCTGTATTTCATGATCTCTGTCAGATTAGCAGGACAGTGATAAGAATGTATGCTATAGTATATAGTTTTTCTTAAGGTTCAAGTAGCAATACAGTAAAATGTGATGAGAATTTACAGATGTTGTACATTTTTATTTTGTTTTTAACACACAGCTGCAGTGGTGAAGTCTAAATTAGTCATGGCACACAAAATAATACAGTGACCTATATATAACAGAATATCAAATACATGCATTTTTCAGTAATCCTGCTGAAATAGTTTGTATATTCCAGCTGTGTGTCGCAACTTTTATGTCACGGGTGTGGAAAAAACCTAGATCCTCGATCTAGCCGAAATGAAATTTCCTTTGTTATGATGCACCAACATCAATTTTTGGTGTCATGGGTCAGAGGACTAAGGAGGCTGAAATTAGTGAAATGAGATGAGCCTGCTATCTTCCTTTCATTCTACTTCCCTCTCTCTGTTCCTGATTCTTTCTTTGTCTCTCTCTGGGTGTGGTTGTGGCTGAGTGAGCACTGAT
>NW_007577966.1:274117-317532 GCF_000690725.1 Stegastes partitus
GGCACTGGGTACAAGACCTGGAAGTGGCTAGGCCAGACCCTCTAACAGTACTCATCCCCTTTCACACATGGAGTCAGTACCTTTGCTGGATTCATCTATCTATTGAATATTGGCCTTCTGACTTTCAAAAGTATGCAAAAGTTCTGTGATTTTGTTTTTCAGCAGTACAGCAGAGAACAGACTCAAATATACTACAATGGCAGACCATTTTCTTATTTCTATTTTTTTATTTTATTTTTTTTTAAGTATTAATATTATTTGAATGTCATCTTTGGTTCAGGAAACACCAACATTCCTGCCATATATTCAAAACCATTATTAGGCTAAATGTGTCTGTGTTATGTTGACTGAATAGGTTTCAGACTTATAGCAGAGCCACTCCTGCAAATATTATTGTGTTTAAGCAGCAAAACTGAAAGTCAGTATAATACTTAGAAATAGGGCTGAACGATTAATTGCATTTGCGATAATATCGCGATATGATAGAACGAGATTTTGTAACTGCAAGGGCCGCGATTTCATTGGTCACGTGATCTGGCGGCGTGACCTGCTGTCGTTTACGCCAAGTTAGGCAGAGCAGAACGGTGCGAAGAGGGAGTGAAGTCAACACGACACTTTAACCTGTTACACATTGGCCACAGCCTCAACAGAAGCCGACACAGCAGATAATTTGGTGTCAAAGCGTGGCAGCACATCATCTGTGTGGAAATATTTTGGCTTTAAGACAGAGAGCCAAGTATTCTGCAGAACTTGCCGCACTCCGATTGCTACTTCACCTGCAGTGACGTGCGGTCAGGAGAGGCAGGTGAGGCAGAGCCTCATGGTTATAATGGTTATTAAATGGTTATATTTATCCAGTGATTTGTACTATAAAATATTTATTTTTTCATTTAGCCTCGTCAGTTTTGATGATTTTTAAATTCAAAATCGCTGAATTTTCGCAATTTCCCATTCAAATGCTTGGAAGAGAAGCCGGTGAGGCAGCGGTGAATTGAGCCTCACCTTGTATTGCACAATCCCTCACTCCGCTGGCTGCCATGCAGTGACAGCCTCAGCATGGCAGCCAGCGGAGTGAGGGATTGAGCAATCCAAGTGAGGCAGCAGCGAGCTCAGCCTCACTTGGGAAAACGTTGCTGCTGACTGTCATACTCATTTTGCACTTGAGTATACAGCCTGCTGCTGTTGTTTGCAAAGTAATTTTGCTTCCTTAAGGTTTACAAAGGACATTCTTGAAGTTTATTTTATGTTCAATGGTTTTATTTATCTAAAAATGTCAAATTGGTTAAAGTGGATATAATTGTTCTTGCACTTCAGTGTGTGTGATGTTTCTGACTGTCAACTTTTTATTTTTACTTTAATTTAAATGTGTATGTTTAATTATTTTTTAATAGACTGTCCTGTTCGGCAAAGACAGTGTTTAAGACGAGCAGTCAACATGTTTACATACATTTTCATCAAAGTTGAAAAGTTAGTCATGTTTAAGGAAAAAAGCCACAGATTTGTTTTATTTATTATTGTAATCTGGCTTTGAAAGAAATCTGATATAGTTTGTTAAGCAACATATGGATTTATTTTTATTTGTTTTTGTCATAAAATGCACATGGAGAGAGCCTAGAAAAAATAATCGCATATCAAATCGCAATATTGAGGAAAAAAATCGCATTTAGACTTTTTTCAAAAATCATTCAGCCCTACTTCGAAACTGTAGTATATTCCTCTAGAGCAAGCAATATTTGGATTTTTGCTAAAATAAAAATGCAGCTTTGACATCTCTGATGTTGCTAATTGATCGTGAACGTGACCATTTTGTTCCCAACGATTTCAGTGCAGTTGAGGGGGAGGGGTGAAGGTGGTTGTAGAGTGTAAAGAACAAAAAAAGAAACAGAGAGAAAGAAAAAAAATACACACATCCCTGGTACTACATTTTTCACAATGCTTGTCATTGAATACTAACAAACATCCACCTTCTTACAATGCCCAGTTGCACAGCTACTATTTAGCATACATGCACAAAACAAGATTTGTGTGGTACCGAAAACTGAGACATTAAACTTGAGTTGAGAGGCAAAAGGAAACAGGAGCTCAGCAATGACGTCTGTCCTTAGTATGTACACTGCTCAGCCAGCTCAAGAAATACGATGGTGGGCAAGCTTCTCTTTCACATGTCTTAAAGGTACAACTCTGTGTGTGTGTGTGTGTGTGTGTGTGTGTGTGTGCGTGCGTGCGTGCGTGCGTGCGTCTTGGTTTTAGGCCTACGGGTGGGGCAATTAGTTGTGACGGTTTAGAGTTAGGGAAACCATAATGGCAATGAATATCCTCACAGAGATGGCCATACAAACATCATGAGTCAAAAGATCAACATGTTGACAGCCATCTCAATGGGCGTGATCCATCGCATGATGGTTTCTAGTTATTTTCAGCAAAAGTGTAAATATTTTCTCTGGAGAATCATAATATTTTTTAATGGCATGTCAAGTGGATTATTACAGAGAGCTTTTTGTTTTGCTGCTTAAATATGATAGCATTTGCAGTCGTGGCATTAATGCAAGCATGGAACTTATTTAATTGCTTACATAAAAACAATGAGGCAACAGACAGTCGGCCTCATAATGAAAAGCCAATTCTGTAAGCTGCTGTAGATATTTATAGTTGGGCCAATGTAAAGATGTAGGTATTTTCATATATTGCAGGAATATAAGCATTACTCGAACCACAAACTCAAAATACAAATTACAATAACAGACTTCACAGTGCTTCTAGAAGGATAATACATATAAAAACAAATAGGAACAGAAATCCCTCATGCTCTGTTTTTTCATTGGAGTAACCTGGCTATTTAGACACATTCATTTTGAGACATTAGACTGAAATTTCACCATTACAGTGGAGGTGACGGAAGTTTAGTTTATAGTGCAACACTAAAAAAGACATTTAAAATTTAATTGCAACATCTTTTTCCAGAAACATGTTACTTGGGACAATCCATAACCACAGAACACAATGTGTACAGTTTTTACTGGGACTTTGAACTGAAGAAAGTCCCTCTGAAAACTCTACATTATGACATCCATCCTGACTAGACAACAAATCCCAATTTAACCCTTGTGTATAAGTATTCTGTGACAGACTAGTGCTTGTCCAGTCTTCCAGAAAGCAGTTGCAATCACTGGTAGAGGATACTTAAACCATGTTTCATTCTTTAGATGAAACTAAACATACGAAAACCATATAAACCAGTTACTGTCATTTTTTCTATGTGGTGCAATTATTACGTTGTTTTGTCTTGTTTTGTTTTTGCCACTGTGGCAGCAGTGCACTATTGGGATTTTGACCCAAACCCCTATTCAAGGCTGTTGATAAAACGTCGTATGGTATCTGACATGCAAACACAGATGGTCTTACCTCTGATTGTGTGCTTATTAGGACACAGGAACCATGGCAGCAACAAAAGGTAGAGGACGTAAACCAGCGACAGGACGTTGTATCGCAAAAGACAAGCTGCAAAGACAAAAAACAATACAGTCAAACAACAGCATGCATTTTGAGATACAGATAAACTGAGAAAAACATGTCCCTCAACAAACACAATGATTAAAAGAGAATCTAGTTCTTGAAAAAATATCTCTGAACATCCATCCATCCATTATTTATACGGCACTTTAACCTGTAAAGAGTCGCAAGGGAGTGTAGTCTGTCCCAGGACACAAGGCAAAAGTCAGAAGACATCAGGCCACTAGTCCATCACAGGGCTAACACAAAGAAACAGACAACCAAGCGCACTCACATCCACACCTACAGCTAATTTAGAATTACAGATTAACCTCAGAATGTCTCTGGACTGTGGGAGGGTGATGGAGCATGTGAGAACCCCTACAGGCACAGGGAGAACATTCAAACTCCACAGAAAGGCTTCGGCTGAACTTCAAACCCAGGACCTTCTGGATGTGAGAGGAAGATAGTGTCTTATCTTACAACTTTGACAGTTTCCAGTGTGAGGTGAATAATTGCCCTGCCATGCACATGGAGTCGCCAGCCTCTCCTTTGTACCTCAGTTATGATGAGACTCTCCTCAGCAGACAAAAGCACTGACTGTTGAAACACTACCTCAATAAGTTTAGGGTTGGAAACCAAAGCCAAGAGGAGAGATCATGGCCTTCTGGTTTTAGTTTCTTTGCACTGGTTTCTGGTAGCATTAAGAGCTTACTTCTGGTCCGTCTCCCTGTTGACAAAGCACTTAAGGGCTAGCACCAAGCTATATTGCTAATTCCCTTCTTACTGTATACCTTCAAAAACATTATAGTGTGAAAATAATGTTAGAATCTACTGCTGCTTGGGGCGCCACTATAGCTCACCTGGTTGAGCTGGCGTCCTATGTGCAGGGCTACAGTCCCGATGTGGAGGTCATAAGTTCTAATCCCGCTCATGGCCCTTTCCCACACGTCCTCCCCCCATTCTTCTCTCCCACTTTCCTGTCTCTCTCTCACTTCACTATCAAATAAAGGCACTAAGGCCAAAAAAAAAAAAAAAACTTAGAATCTACTGCTGCTTCACTGGAGGTTCAAAGCAGCAAACAAACAAAAAAAATCAAAGGTGATTAAGATTATAGATTTACATGCAAAAGCCTTGGAACACAGTACCTTAAGATACCAAGACGTCTCTCACTCTAAATATTTCAAGCATAAGCTCAAAAGTTATCTCTTTACTTTAGCCTTGAGCTGTGACTTTCATAGTACCATGTTACCCCAACACTCTACGAATGCAGACCTACTTGTGGTTCCTAAACTTTCCACAGGTAGAATAGGAGGTAGAGCCTTTAGCTCCTCTCCTGTGGAATCAGCTTCTAGTTTTAAGGCAGCTCTGATGTTTAAGATGAGCTGGCTTAGGTGACCCTGAACCATCCCTTAGTTATGCTGCTATTAAGTTCCTTTCAGACATGGGACATGGAGCATTCCTGGGTTGTCCATGAAAGTGATGGCATTCTGTCATTCAGCCCCTTTCACACATAGGCCCCTTATCAAGTAATGTTCCTCAAGGCTGCATTTAAACATACCACCCACACTGCCAAAGAGCACCGCAGAACGCAAGATATTTTAATTTACTAGTCAACATGACATGAAGTGACATATGGTACATAATAATGTAATAACAGACTAAAACGGAACTAATAGCAGCTGATCAAAGTGTCTAAATAACTAAGAGCCCAGTGTAGCTCTGATTTCTTAAACAGTAAAACAGAGAGCTCAGGACTCTACCTGACGACGGCTGCTGTAACAAAATGTTAAAGTGCAGCTGAAAAACTGACTGTGAAGAAACACTCACAACTGCTGTTAGATCCTGATCGGCCCTTTCTCCATGTTGAGACAGATTGTAGCTAAACCTACCTAACAAATGAAGTTACTGCTGTTGCTGTGTGCGTAAATACACACAGCTTTCTCTCTTTGGAGACACTTGTTGATCCTACCACTGTCTAAACTAGGCAAAATAGTCTTTAACAGCTGCAAATTAAACTGTCGGATGTGAAGACATGTAGTTCAACACATCATGACCTGCTGCTACATCCTGGTCTGGGCTGATCCACTTTCTGCAACCATTTATATATAAAGAATTTAAGTCATTACTGGTGCTGTTGTTTCTTGGTGTGTGCAACTCTCTCTCTTTGGAGATACACACATGGAACCAACCACTGTCTGGTTTCATTGTATGAACATTTCATTTTTTTGCCAAATACATTTGAAATTATGGAGCAAAGTGTGTGAAAATGGTGCCGTGTGATTTTGGCATAAACTGTGCATTGTGGTGTTTTTGGACAGATATTGGTGCTGAAAGGTGAAAAATCACAAACCAGATCACTTCACACAACTCAAAGTACTGCTGCTTGTGCGTATTTGTCAATTACTGTGATAGCTCAGTTCAGGCTTTCACAAAAAAAAAGTATTTTCCCCTCTACTGTGTAACACTATATATACATAGGCAGATAGGGTCATTCAATTAATGTTCTGTTTTGGAGTTTTCTTTTGTATTGTGGCACTGCTATTTCACCTCAGGAGGAGCCTAGTAAGGTTTACTGCTTGATGCAGAGTCCTCTTCAAAAAAGGGAATGCTTCACAAAAGTCTTTCTCCTGATTTTACAGTGCAACAAGGGGGATTTTATTAGGTGTTGCTGTCTTGAAAGAATTAAGACAATCTGCTAACCTTAAGACTTGAAATAAATAAAGCGTGCAGTCTTATTTCCTCCAGTTAAACACATGCAGTGATAATTATTAGCTCACCCAGAGTTAAGGTCTGGATTCACGTCACCCTGTTGAGATCTCAGCATGAAAGTGATACTCAACACACTGTCATCTGGCCTTTTATTTAAAGTTTGAAGCTCTGTTTATTTGAAGTATCACATCACTCAAATAGTCTCTGCACTCCCTATAGATCCCTATAGAACTGTAACAGCAGAACAACCTATTAAGATGAACATTATACATACACACACACATGCAGCCTTACCACTGCCCATAACCCAAGCTTCATTCTGCTGAAGGTCCCACCATCCAGCCATCAAGAGGTTTGACTGGCCAGTGTTAAGGAGGTTGTTGCTCAGCACTGTGAATGTCCTGTTGTCTGGCAACACCGCTCCTGTTCCCAAGCCTGTCACTGAGTCTGGGTCAACGCCTTTCTTGTCATCAAATCTGTTTCTGAATCTGGGTCAAGGAGGTGTCCCTGTCCAGCACCATGAAGGTCTAACTGTCCAACACCACAGCCAATGCTTCACCAGTTCCTGGGTTGACCAACGCCTCTTATGTTCCAGAGTTTGTTCTTGAGTCTATGTTGGTACCATTTGTCCTGTTACCGTGTCAGCTAGTAGTGGCTGACATGAAGCCCAAGTTTCGTTCATGGTCGACAAAGCACAAAGACACATGGGTTTGGATCGAAACCCATGTCTCTTTGTCACACACAAAAAAAAGATCATCAGATCATTGGACTGCAGTGAATGTGTCTTGATTAATTTTGATATAAAGGTACCTGTAGCTGGAAGGTCCAGTCCACACTGACTCAGAACTCCTGGCTATAAACACATTTTGAAGATAAAAGAACACTCCAAGCAGATACCACTATCCCAGGTCTCTAGTCTGATTAAAGCGAAATTGAGCTTTTTGGCCATCAGACTACATGCTACATTTGGCACCAAACACTGTACATCACCATTAACACACCATCCCCACCGTAAAGCACAGTGGTGGCAGCATCATGGAGTGGAGATACTTCGTAGCAGCAGACACTAGAAAACTTGTAAAGCTAGAGGGTAAAATAAATGCATAGAGAAATGTTCTGGAGTGACCAAGTCAGAGACAGAGCCTGAGCAGTTTTGCAAAGAAGAATGGGGCATAATAGTAGTGTCCAGATGTGTAAAGCTGATTGAGACCTACCCACACAGGCCCAGTTGCTGTAACTGCAGTCAAAGGTGACACTACATGTCACTGGCTAATACAGCTTCTCCAGCAAATACCAGCACTACTTGCTGTACATGAGCTGCGTGTGCTTTATTTGAAGGTTGTTTTAAAGACCTGAAGATATAAAAAGAAAAACGTCCGCACTAAACAAGAAAAGAAAATCACTAGACTAGTATGGGATTAGGTTTTATAAAGTACACTTAGCCATCAAAAATATCTGGATTAGCCTGATCCTTATCTAGCAAATGTATGATTCACAGAGCAGCATATTACTGTCCATAACCACAGCATCAGTTTCAACATACAGAACGAACTGAGTGTTGACGAGCTCCGCCCTGTGGTCCAGTTTATCATCAAACACACCCAAAAGGATGTCTACGAGCAGACATGATAACATAGCTCAGTAACGACAGCACGTATCTCTTACCAGCACTCTGCCCTCTATGTCGGTTATGTTTCCAACATAGAGTCATCTGCGTCTTATATTCACACTCCGAGTATTTCTTTTTGTCTGATATTTTTGTTTCACCATTGTCTGATGCAACAGCAGCTGTGGCTTCATGATTAGATATTACAACTCTTCATTCCAGTGCTCATGCCTCTGCCTCAGTTTCTCCTTCTCACAGCACAATCCCTTTGGTTTTCTGAACATGCCCCTAAATAATAGGAAGTGTCTGATTCCATCTCCTGAGTTGTCATGTAGTCTTATACTGACCAAGCAAGGACATAACATTTCAGGGTCTGAGTTATGATGGACAAGTATGGCTTGAAGTTAGTCCAGATAGTTCCAGAGCTAATTAAGCTTTTCAATCATTTCAACTACCTTCTCACTGGTTGTGATCAGTCTTTTTTATCAGCTTCAACTTCATCTTTCGGCTACTTGTATCATGCCAAGTCAAGCAGGGCTCATCTTACTGGACTTGCAGTAGCACTCTTTACACAGAGTTTGCATTCATTAGAGGAAACGAAACAAATGCAACAGACAGCAACACAGCAACAGGTAAAACCCTAAGAACAAATCCACATGAGCCCACAGGGCAGCTAGTTAACAGCACTACACTTTTATTCTATAACTGATGCTTCTGTTGATAATGTTTCCATGTTATACCGCTGTACCCTGAGATTTAGGTTGTCTGATCATGCTGTATTCTGTTCTAAATGCTTTAGGCTTGCTGAGCTTTATAAGTCTCACATTGCAGAATGATACAGGCTTAGCTTTTACATACAAGTTTTACAAACTCTTAACTTTGATTTCCTGAATGCTGCAGACAAAATTGGAGAGACTCAAAACTGGGGAATGCTTTGAAATAACTGGAAAATGTCACTTTCACATTCCTCTTGTCTTTTGCTTTATGATGAAGATCTCGTAGACAATGCCAAGGCTTGTTGAAATCTGACCTGATTTTTTAAGGCTGGCAAAATAACAACAATCTTCAATCATCAGAAATCTTCTGTCTTTTACCTGAAGAGAAAAAAACCAACAAGCCTGCTTCACAACACCTCAAAACTAAGAGCAGTAAAACTACATGTGATGAAGGTGCTTTCCAGCTCAGCTGTGTTGGAATGGAACATTCAGTGTGTGTAGTTGAGTCCATGCTGACCAACTTTCCTGTTTTTGTGGAAAGAAAATAGGCACAGACATTTATAATTCACACACGCTCTCCCGCTGTCACACACACACACACACACACACAGATACGCTGCCTAATTACACACTATGTTGTGACAGTGCTGCTGAAGGTATTTAATGGGTAGCTGATGTTAAAATCATTGGGCCCCTGTGTGTACATGTCAACAGTGAGTTAGCTGCAGGGTTTCTACCATGACCCCAGTGTTTATTTGCACTGCTTCCATGACAGAAAGAACAATACCAGAACCATCATCTCATTGGCAGTGATCAGACACAACTCAGACAGCAGACGTAGGAGTAAGGGAACTTTTAAATCCTGACAGAAAAAAAACACATCTGTTGACCAAAAAACCAAAGATATGGATGTCGATTCAAAGTTATCTTTTAAGTTTAGACATTTTCGACATCCTGATGAAGTTACTAGAATGTTTACCAGAAACTTGAACTGGTCTGTTAACACCAGAAACTACACTACAAATCATGGTTGAACAAAACTGCTAAAAATACCAAAAAAGAATGCAACGCAATTTTTGTATCTGCATGACAGACAAAAGTCCCTTCTTTACCTACAAGGACAGATTAAGTAGTTCAGCTGCTTGATGCTTAATTCGCCCACAAATGCATCATTCCTTACATCAGTGTCTGGGTAACAGGTAACAGCATGGCCACCCATACAGCTTTGACTGTGAACTTGTGAGGGACAGCAGTGATCTTCACAGGTGGGACCTGACTGGGCAGGTTTTCTATTACCGGACTGTTGATGGGGCATGACATAAAATAATCTTACATCAGACTTTGCAAACATCACCAGTCCATGCCCCTGTCCAGCTAGAGGTATAGATAGATCCGATCCATGGTCTTCTCAGGACAGGCTCATCAGAGCGCTGGAGGAGATGCTGTTCTGGTGCCAAACTCTCCAAACAAGCTGCATCTTGGCTTTAACATGACACAGCATGTCCTTAAAATTAAAACTGGGAAACAAAAAAGTGCACAGGAAAATCAGATATATCTGCAAAGTCAAGAAAAGAGTGTAGAGTTTAAGATTTCTAGAAAGTAGAGCTGCTGCTCAATCCCAAATACTGCCACTGATGACAGATGGCAGCATTCATCCGTCCTCCTCTCTCTGGCTTTTTCTCAGACGTCACACAGCTCACATATACTCCACGTATTTCTCACTAAACTATGAAGTCTTGTTAAACTGCTCTAGTGCGCAATGGCTCTGACTCACTAGCTTAGCAACACTCATACACAATAACAAGCTCTCTAACCCAGTGATGTTTGTTTTCAGTTTGTGTACTGATATGAGGGACATAGATCCACTCCAAGTCTGAAACAAACTATATGACAAAATATATGACAGTAGAAGTGCTCTTTTTGTCTTGTTGTTTAGGATTATTTTGTTGAGAAAAAAATGTGTAAACTCAACTGAAGCTGCAGCTACACTTCGTTTGCTAACAAGAAGTGGAGGTATTCATGCATCAGCTTCTCCTGAAGCTTGTACACATTTTCAATGGCTTAATCTACAGGTATTATGAAGTTAGTCTCGAGAAGACAAAGTGTCACAAGTTACTTTAAAAAAATACAATAATCCACACAATGAAGTTCAAAATATGAGTCACACAGCACTGCGTTAAGGGACGACTTTGTTTCAGTGTTTTGGACGGCTTGAACAGCTGCTGTGTGTGTGTGTGTGTGCGCGCGCGTGCGTGCGTGAATACAGTTACACTGTGGGGACCTGCTTCCCAAAAATTCAATTGTCAGATGGGTGGAGTGTGAAATTCCTGGGTGAAGATCAAGGTAGGTTAGCAGTAAGCAAGTAGGAAATAAGTTGAAGTTCATATCATGTCTTCTAAAGAAATGGAAAAATGTGTGTGTGTGTGTGTGTGTATGTGTGTGTGTGTGTGTGTGTGGCAACACTTTGGCATCTTTCACTTCCTTTGACTCAGTACAATAACGTAATGTGCTGAAAGACACAAATGTTCAAGTTGTTTCATGTGACATCCTGTCAGCTGACTCCTCCCCTCGTTCTGTGATTGTTGCTCTGTCTTGTGCTCTCTCTTGCTATCATCCACATAAACACATAAAACTTGGAAACCTTCAAAACAAACCTCACCATAATGCTCCCTCAGCGAAGCACTGTTCAGACATTGTATAATAACACTGTTGCTTCATCAGTCTGGTCGTTTCTACTTCAACAGTCCTCAGGACTTCATTCAAACATGCCCACCACAGACACGGACAGAAGCACAGCACACTTGTAATGTTTGTCATTCACCAAGACTGGACAGTACATCAAGTGATGTATGCTAGATAACACAATAATGAACAGAAGACTTAATCTAAACTAAGAGCAGCTTATCAAACGATGATTTATTGTGTGTCTGCTATGTAACATTATTTAACTGTAACTTGTAAACTGTGACTGTGTATGAAGACAAGTAGAAGGTGTAACCTCCCATGAGATCCTGACCCAGACTGATCCTTTTTTCATGTTGGGTATAGTTTATATTTAGAGGTAATTAAGTAATTAAACAAGTTACAGGTGCTGTTGCATTTAGTAAACTCAGAGTAAAACTCTATAAAACAAGCGAAGGAAACAAAACAGGTCCTGTTAATGTTTTGTCAAAAAATTACATTTATCATTGGTGAGTCTCACTAATCTAAGCTGTTAGTCTCTGTTTTCATTGTGGTAACATTCTTAACTAAAGGAAGTTTCTGTTTAAAGCCGAATAGATGCTAAATTGTAGAGCAAAGTAAAGTCTTAGGACCAATATTGGTGTTAAACTGTGGACAAAGTCTTGGATACAGTCCTGTCACTTGTGCCTGCCTGTCTGTTGATGTGATGGCATGCACTTGGACTTGTGCTATGTTGAAAGTGATACAGAAACGTTACGAGACCTGACCTCATAGAGTGCTGTTACAACTTTTATGAAAGGGTCACCAGGGTTCTCAATCAGACGTAAAGCCAACAAATAGCCATGTCATCGGATCAATGGAAAGGACTGCATGTCAAAAAGGGGTTTTGATTGTGTCAGTGACTGTGTGTCTGAATATCTGTAATTTTGGACTGTAGCCCTGTATGGAGCGCTGCATAGGAGGGATAGCCTGTCGTCTTTGGACTTAACACAGGATTCACTTTCACACTTTGTAAGCTGTAAGCCTAACTATTGACCAACAACCATCTGTAACTAAATAAAAGATGAGGCATCATTGGTTCGTTCTCACACAGTGACCATGTCAGTCTTAACCTGAGGAAGAATAACCACACTGAAAGATTCACTGATGTTTTAATTTACTCACACTTCATCACAGTGAGTGAGCCTACAAGAACCTAAAGTTGATATCTGGCAGGCAAAGTGCAGGAAGGACATGAAACAGTCTCCTGTCACCATTTCTAACTGAGTTTCATAGCTGGAGCTGCCAGTAGAGCTTTGAAGAACCTTGTGATGGCAAAAAGCCACTAAATAAGTACGGACCATTTACATTTGGTCTACTTCAAAGACCTAAAAAGTCCATACTCCTAAAAATAAAGGTTGTTTTCCAGGTATTCAGCCATATTCACCTGCAGGGACCAGCTGTGGTGCTACAGCCTGCATCCTAGAAAAGGTTTTTCTTTACAAACCACCATTAAAACATATAAAAGGCTCCACAAGACAACATAAAGTCAGCTGTTGACCTGATGGACAGACAAGATTGAGCAGGTCTGCATGTGTAGGTGTGAGCTGGAAATGTAATGATTGACAGAAGCATCCACTCCAGAGCACAGGGCAAAGCTGAGGACAGTGACAGGACGCATGGAGGGACCCAGTTATATACACATATATATATAAACTAGAAGGATCCTCAAGCAGAAAACAAGTGAAGCAACAGGTTGAGAAATGCTCAAAGGTAGTCGGAAGCAGAGAGCAGCCGTGAGAGGAGGACAGCTCAGAGTTCTGTCTCCAGATTTCTACTAAACCACCTTGAAGGCTGCAGTGGCCTCTGAGACAGACTGGAGGTGAACATTACTCATCAGCTCACAATGTCTGGGCCTGCAGACGACAACCGAACTAACCGGACTCGGTAAGTAACTCAGCAATAACAAGAGTAGAACAGAAGTGTGAAGCCAGAATGCTCCACATCAGTGTTTTACGCAGCTTCAGCAGTTTACACGATCGGATTTCACCGAGAAGAGAAACCGACACCGACTAAAGCACCGAGGAGGTCTGATGAGAGCTCCCACCAACAGTAATGAAAGGCACCAGAACCAGAGGAGGACTGGGAGTAGTCCTCCAGCCGTGGTTCGGTGAGCAGAGAGCTCGGTGGGAGGAAACGGACACTGGAGGGAAACTTTGTGAAACGTTTCGTTCCAGCAGTTGTTGTTGAAGGAGAGTTACCTGTTAGCAGGGCGCAGGGCAGCAGAGCGCAGTAGAACAGCCACACGACCACCTGGAGGTCCATGTCAGCCCAAATCGATACTCCCGATAATCAACGACGACCTATCAATAACTAGCAGACTGGGCCGGAACACAGGTTCTAGGTTCTAAACGGTCCATCAGGGTTCACCGCTGACACGTGAATAAACAGGCCATTAATCCAAAAAGTGCTCATGATCTCCCATCAAAGTTCACCAAAACCCTCAGTGAGTCTCCAAACTCGGAGAAAAGTTCCCAAACGGTGTCCGGTTCGGATCTCCGGTCCGTTTCCAGCTGGAGGCTCAGTGTCAGGCAGCAGATCAGCAGCTCTGCTCCTCGGAGGGGCCCAGTCTGGAGCGGCTCTGTGGAGGTGGAAAATGTGATTCACAGCAAGTCAGTGTTAGGGGCGTTCATAGAGGAGCTATTCTCCAGTAGCTCCACGACTCACTCCTCCTCAGAGCCCGGATCAGCCTGGCCTGGATCAGCCTGGCCCGGATCAGCCTGGCCCGGATCAGCCTGGCCCGGATCAGCCTCCTGGAGCTCCACAGACACCACGCTGTAGGACAGTGTGTGTCTGGTTCTGTTTCTAATTTTGTCTGTTTCATTTTTTCCTCTTTTTTTGATGCCTTTATGATACTGCGGCATGTCTGAAAAAAATCAAACGAATCAAAAAATCAATATGTTAAGCTTAGAAACTCCACGTGTTTTGGTCGGCACTGTTCGGGCTGGTGTCGGAACAGAACCACAGAAATCGACCACATTCTGATCCAAAGCTTCCCACCTGAGCCCGAGCATCGGTGAGCCTGCAGCCCCCTCTGGTGCTCGACCCCAGGCTGCAGCAGCACGGAGCCCCGCCGTACCGGAGGACCTGAAACCCCCCAAGAAACGGGCTGAGGAGCAGCCTCAGCCCGTTTCAGGTCCTCCGGTTCAAGTAGAGGATAATGCACAGAACCTCCCTGGATCAGGCTTTTTCTGTTCTACTGGACAAGTAGACCCGTCTCCTTGTGGGTGACACAGTTCTACCAGATAACCATATAAATATATATACATGTATCATAGTCTTATTAGATCAGTTATTCACAGGATAAATCTAGTGTCAGGAAATGGTACTGGTATTTATTCTAAAGGATATTCAATCAATAACATTAATTTCACTTCTCATCTTGATATTCAACTTGAAAACATGGTGCTGACCAGAAACCAGGTCCAGTGTTCAGACTGAGACACCTGGATGGATGTAGAACTGATCTGGTGTCAGGTTCTAGCAGAACCCAGATGTGTTCTTCCTCCTAAATGTGAACGTTATCTTTTCAATGATAACGTTCCTTTGCGTGTATGCAGATAGGACTTCAGACAACACAAGGATCCAACAGCAGAAACACTAAATAAAGAAATACATACATTCATACATACATACATACATAAATCTTAATGAGTTTGTTGTTAGTGAAGAAAGTCATCGGAGTTATGTGTGTGTTCCTGATCGTGATGTGCAGGAACCTTAAATGTCAGTCAGGTGGAATCAGACCAGGACACAGACACTGATACTGAGAAAAGAAAAAAGAAAAGCAACTTCAGAACTTGAGTGTAAAATAGGCTGGTGTGTTTACATATAGCATCAATATTTGATCTCGAGGCTGATGTGTTTAATAGAAGCGGATGCGCAGTGAAGACAGAGTGCAGGGGACCATGTGTTCATAATGACCATGTGTTCATAATGACAGCTGCTACTCCTTATGAGGCCGCCTGGTGCTTCTCTCATCAGGCCACCAAGACCGGGACAGGACGAGAAGGACGAGCCAGCTCCACCACACAAACACGAACACAGCAGTCACATGTGTGTTTATTTGCGGAAACAACCAGGAATATTTTAATAAGTGAAACTCTTGTAACTGTGCCTCTGATCTTCTTCTGATTTGATTCGTGGTTCGGTACCGGCCTACTGAGGAAATACCGCCACCTACCGGACTGGAGCCCGGAAGAGCGGACTGGCAGACAATGAAGCACTCTTAAAAAATGAAATGACATTAAATAAGGACACATTTTCCGAGTTTGTCCCGTTTTAATCACAACCTTTGCCCCCAGACACTAAACCAGCTTCCTGTGCTTCCCTCTCTTCCCTCCTGCTGTCTGTCGTGCTCACAGGCAGCGTGGCCCTGACGTCAGCGCCCCTCCCTACTGGTGGACACACCGGAAGAGGCGTGGTTTTTTGATTTGGCGCGAAGATTCTTCTTCCTGTGAGGACGGAACATTTCCTGTGTTTGTTGATCTTTATCGAGCTCGTCTCAGAGAACAACCGGCCATTTTCTTACTTTGCGGCTTTTGTTCCCGGAGCGACATGTCTCAGGCTCGAGTTACGGATTTCTTTACCCACAGCAAGAAAGGCTCTAGAGGTCCGGCCAAGGCCCCGGGCCCCGCCGCAAACAGACACGCTTCTCGTTGTCCGTCCTCTGTCCGTGAAGAGTTTGTCCGAGTTATCGACGAGGTGGTGGGGCTCACCGACGGCCAGCCTGCTGTTAGCAACACCACAAAACCCTCCAGTCCTCGGACACCGAAGCGGACGTCGGCGGACGCGCAGTGTGCCGTGGAGGCGGCCAGTAGCGAGCACAGCACGGCCAAGAAGAGACGACCGACGGAGGCTGCTGGACGGACCGCAGCCAGCGTGTGCGAGAAAGTTCGAAGAAAGTCTGCAAGAAAGAAACTCGTCCTCCCGAAAGAGACAGCCCAGGTAATGATGAGCTAAAACTGCTCAGGTGAGTCAGCATCTGACCGACTCCCCGACTCAGCTCGGTGCTCCGTCCACTGCTGCCTGCAGACCGGAGCACCGGGCCGAGTCCAGCAGGTATTTAATAAACTCACAGTAAAGACTCCTACAAACAGCTGGAAACATCAAACCTGAAAATCAGCTCCTGTTACCACTTTGACATGTGGGCACACAGTCAGCTAATGTTTCATCTGGCCAAAGGTCGGCCAGTGAGACTTCCAGGGTTACCGTGCAATGTAGGCTGTGTTTCATACTTTTTTCTTTATTTTAATATGTATTACAGCTGCCCGTGCCAAGTGTGTACTGTTGCATGCAGTTTGCATACAATGGGAACACAACATTTTCATAATTTTGCAGCTTTAGCTTTGACCATCTTGCTCATGTGTCTTATGCAGCCTACAGTGTGAAATGAGTTGTTATCATTTAGTGCACTCTGGGAGGCTCACTCGTTTCTACTCATGCAGCTTTGAGAAGTCTTATCTGCTGCCCTGAGGACTGGGGCTTGGACTGACCAGAAGAGCATGTTTGCTACAGACACTACAAAACATGACTGAATGACAATCCTGGTATTCTGGCAAACTACATTTGATATGCTATGTATTGGACCATACTAAATCTTTTTCTGGCATACTATAGAGTTTGGTGCTACAGATAGATATTCTGCCTAGCTTCAAATACTTACAGCTTGCTAAAAGCTGCAGCATGTTCTCTGCTCCTGCAGCTTCCGTGCAACTGCTGAAGCTGTGCGTGTTTGCATCCTCATGCAGGTATGAGGAGAACGGTGTCCCAAAATGTTTACAGGATTGCAGTTTTCTAACTGGCCACATGATGGCCCTTTGTGACCGTCACCATGGGCCAGCTGTCTGCCAAGTTTCTCCTCTGTGCTGTCCCTTGAGTTGGACTCTGTTGTTAATGCATAGGAGCGCAGTAGCTGCATATTGAGTGCATTCTTGACAGTCGTAATAAATATGTATTTGTAGCGTAATCACTGTGCAGATACAAATTTTGGGCTGGATTTTGGACTTGAGAAGTTAACAAAATTTCTGTCAAACAGACTAACATGGTCTTACAAGTTTTGAGATATTGGTGATTGTATTTACTCCTGCACCCATTAAACAACAATTATTAGTTTTATTTAGTGTTTAACTGATGTGGACATCACAATTACATTGGACAAACCAGATGCATTGTTTGAGTGTTTTAGCACATATGCTAATTCGCAACACTTATGCCCAATGTGTCTGCCCCTGTCAATGTACCGTTCCTCAAGAGAGTATAATCAAAGCTTTAGCCACTTGACTCTCTTAGCTCTTGTATAGTAAGCCTACAAATTCCAGTCACAGAGTTTACAGTAGTTTTTTTTCTTTCTCTGCTGTGTGTGAATGTTAATTAACTGGCGGTAACACGACTGAGCATTCCAGAAGGGCACAAAGTGCACATGTGCTTCAACCAGACTTTATTTTTAAATGTTTGTCTGCTCTTTTTGACCCTAGCAAAATGGCAAGAATAGAGCATAGGTTTGGGTTGTCAGCAGGCAAAGGAAGGGTCACTTTGTGAATGTGAAAAACTTACGACAGTAAAGTTTGAAATTAATTTATCCTGTTGTGCATCCCCAGGCTGCCCTCCAGCCCATTCCCTGCGAGGTGACCCAGCAGCCCTTGGCTCCAGCCATCCCCATACGTGGACAGACTGCTGGGAACCAAGCTAAGCTACAACCAAATAGCTCTCCACAGAGGAGTCAAGATGAGAACCCTAGAAGACAGACCAACAAGGTAACACTGCAGAGCAGGGTGTGCAGTTCTACAGAAAATTAGCAACGTAGCGCTATGCAGATACAAAATACAAGCTATCATTCGTGTCATTTTGAGCTTATCTTGATGTAACTCTGTGAGACATCAACCTTTTGATGACCTATTTGACGTTAACAGGCACTGTGTAAAGAGGATATTGCTGCTATCAAGTCTCGTCTCCAGAGGATCAAGAAAGATGCAAAGGAAATCACCAGTGCTGCTTCCTCGGCCTTAGCTTCCACATCCTCCTCTTTCTCTTCAGCTTGTTTAGCACCTAATGATACTGCCCCCCCTATTCACAAAGCCATCACTCCCCCCACCTCTGATGCCGAGCTTCTCAAGTGCACTGTAGCACATGCCAAAGAGCTTGCAGCCAAAGCTCAGAGGAGGCGGCAAGAGAGGGAGACTCAGGAGAGCAAATGCACTGAGACACAAACACAGGACAGGTGAGCACAGACACATGTTCATAGAACCAAAAACTTTGTGTCCAGTTTTCCTCACATGAGGCTGTGTTTATTTTAACCAGTTATTATTTTCCTCTCTGTTGTCCAGCACTGAGCAGCCAGCATACCAGCGGTACAACACCCTAGCCCAGGATGCCCTCCCAGGGCTCTCACTACCTTACCATTACAGGGTGCTGGCTGAGATGTTCCGGAGTATGGACACAGTGGTTTCCATGCTCTACAACCGCCGTGAAACGGCCAGTTTCTCCAAGATCAAACGGGGAGTTCAGGACATGATGCATAAGTAGGTGGTGGGAGATGTTCTTTTTCTTTTTTTTTCCAATTAGGAGTTGACATGAGACAAAGGAAGCTTGAATGAAAAACAAATCGTATAATCCTGTTGGAGAATAATGTCTACTTTCAAAACTAAACATAATGCAGGCTTTGATCGCTGAAATGGGCTTACTCTCGAGTCCTGATTGTACTCCCAATCGCTGTATGTAAATACAGAGGTGAATAGAGGTAAATTAACATACAGTTGCTAATCAAATGACCGGAGGTAAGGGGGGGACAATGAATCACAGGTGATGAAATGGGAGTCTGGTGACCAGACGGGTGGTGGAGTCGGGGTTCTGATAGCATACATTTGCTAATCAAATGGCAGGAGGCAAGGGGACAATGAACAACAGGGGGTGGAATCGGGCAACAAGTGAGCATTGAGCTTTAATAATCATTAAGTACAATTTGTGAGAAATATTTATTTTTCATGCAAATAATGTCACACCATAAGACACAAAACATTGACCAATTCTGGGGATATTCATAGCTTTTCAACGAAAAAAAAAAAAAGTGTGGATTGAAGAAGAAAGCCATTTTCTTTTATTGTGATGGGAAAACACATAGCAACAGGGAATGAATTCAGGGGTCTTTGACCATCAAAACAAAAGAAAATGACCTTCTTCATCAACTACAAAAACTAGTGCCTTGAAACACCCAGTATACACAAATGTGGCTAATATGTATAGCTAATAATTTCTGAATCTCTTTGGGTAAATACATTTCTGAAGAATTTTGGTGCAGAGGCAGGTTGCTAATGTGAGCTAGCTACATTTGCTTCACTTTGACCTAGCTAACCTGTGTTAATTCTTCCTCTCTAAGTGCCAAAACAAGTTTGACATGGTCTCAGCTGCCTTTGTAAGTGTTGTACTGCAAACTGTGCATACAGCTGCGTGTTTTCTTTTATTACGGAACATGTGGACTTGTCATAGCTTCTCCTTCCTGCCACATTCACTTTCTTGGAATGTATGTGAAGAGGGGCAGGAAGTGACCAATCATCACAAAAAAACTCTAAATTAGAAATGAGTCGAGTTATTGGTTGAAGCAGACTGTTTTACATCCCATCACAAGAATGTTAACAAATGAACCAGACAAGGTACTGGCAATGTTGCACCCTCTTTGTCTGAGATTGATACTGAGACCAAGACCAACCACGAGCACCACAACACTAGTGACTGGTACGTCTTAAAGCCACATTAATGCCAGGACTCAATGTTTCCCAGCCGAATATGGTATTTTAGCAAGATGATCACTGTTGCACACATGGCCTGTCAGTGGTTTTTATGTTGTGGTGATCGGTGTACACTGTTGCTAACTGCTGCTAATGTTGCACCCTTTAGTACCTCATTTGTCATCTCTTGTAAGACACAATTAGCTTTTTTCCAGAAATCTATAGGTTGGGACTGGCTGGCTGCGGAAGCTAATAACTGCCTGTTTTCTGTGTCCTCTTTTCAGGCGGTTTGAGGAGAGCCATGTGGGCCAGATAAAGACTGTGTTCCCTGAGGCATATACATTCAGACAGGAGAAGAACAACGCACCCTTCAACAACAGCATAAAGAAAGGCAGTTACCAGCTCGTTGTGGAGCCAGTCATTCTCTCTGGTTAGAAGACACTTCTCTTTTTTTTATGAGGCAATTTCTTCTGTTCAAAATACTACAGTTTACCTGATTTTAATACAAGTTACATTTGGCATCAGTTCACCTTTTATTACAACTTTTTTTCTGAATGGAATATTTGTAAACTGTGAGCCTGACTACATGTCCCCTGATGTTGTCGATGACTTTTCAGGCCAGAATGAAGCCCGACATGTACTCTCAGCCTCTCGTCTCCTGGAGAGAAGAAAGATCTTCCATCTGAACCTGATTTCCATCGTCAAACAACACCACAAAGTCAGCAGCTCCTCCAGTGTTTATACTACAATAATAAGTACCTTAACAGTAGTCACAACATAGCAGTAATTTGGGGGCAGTTTCAAAAACAGCACACTGTCAAATTTTGAAGTTAAAATACCTATGTAGTGTAAACTGAGATGTCTGTCTCCACTGAAACAAATTAGTTTTAAACCACCCATCTGTTTGCAGGCCTTCCTGTCCTCACTGGTTCTTCCAGTATCAATTCCAGAAGACAGATTGACTCGCTGGCACCCTCGCTTTAACGTGGACACTGTGCCAGCTGTCCAGACAAGCCCGCTGCCTCAGGTTCCCCATGCTGACAGACTGGTCACAGCTCAGGAGGTTCTGGACAAGGCCCGCTCTCTTATCACCCCCAAGGTCATGTAAAAAAAAGTGGTTACTTCTGGCTTCTGGCTATTTCTGAAATTGTTGTCAGATTTCTTCTAATATATAAGCATCAGGTTTTTATTGTACTAAACAAAAAAAATTCTGCATCATCCATCCATCCATCCACCCCTTAATCCCCACTAGGGTCACAAGGGGCTGGAGTCTATCCCAGCTGATTCGGTGAAGGCAGGGGACACCCTGGACAGGTCACCAGTCTATCACAGGGCCACACTTAGAGACAGACAACCAAGCACACTCACATTCACACCTACAGACAATTTAGAATCACCAATTAACCTCAACATGTTTTTGGACTGTGTGGGAGGAAGCCGGAGAACCCGGAGAGAACCCACGCTGCACTGGGAGAACAAGCAAACTCCACGCAGAAAGATCCCGGGTTTCCTTACTGGGACGCGAACCAGGGACCTTCTTGTTGCCAGGCAACGGTGCTAACCACCGCGCCACCTTGCAGCCCATAATCCATTCATAATAAAGTTAAAACTGCTGCCTAATTTTGCAATGCCAACCTTTTCTAATTGTCAGGTACTTGCCTGTTAACTTTTTTTTATTTTAATTTGTTTGAGCCAGTTGTCTAATTTCTAAACACTATTTATGCAGCACACTAATCTGATATAAACACATCACTGTTCTTCATCAAATAAAATATCTCTTTTCTTCTCTTCAGATGGAGAAGGCTCTGGTCTCGCTGGCTGCAAAGACAGAAGACAAAGCTACAGAAAGTAATGAGCCAGCGTTTCAACAGAAACCAGCAGCCCCCCAGATATCGACTCCATCAACTGCCCCTGCAGCTCAGGTCCCAGTTGCCCTGAAGGGGGTGTCCCAGTCCCTGCTGGACAGGGTAGGTGCACCAGAGGCCGTGTGGACTTAGCCATAAGAAAATGATGCATAAACCATATTGTGATTTATCATATTGCTGGGTGATTTGTTTGTTTGTTTTTAAGATCCGGGCAAAAGAGGCCCAGAAGCTCCATGCAGCCATGACCCGAAACCCCACCCAAGAGGAGCGCCTGCTGATGATGTCACGGCTTGGGGAGCTAGCAAGAATTCTCCGCAATGTGTTTGTTGCAGAGAAAAAAACTGCTTTAATAATGGAAGTGGCTTGTAACAGGATGGTAGCAAGCTACAGGTCGACACTCAGCACAGGTTGGTGCAAACACAAAACCAAAACTAAATGTGGAGTCAGGTGGGAATTTTGTGCTTCGTGGGCGTCACTGATAATCAACCTTAAATCTCTTTGTATTATTTGTAACTACTGCATATCTGTTTGGGCAAGTAGAAACAGTGGAGGTTAACAGAGTTTTCATGTACTATTTGTAGTGTTTTGTTCACAGTGTAGCTAATCAGCAATTGATCCTCTTTAACATACAGGTGAAATGGAGAAACACATCCGTCTGCTGGCAGAAGTGGCTGCTGACTGGCTGACTGTTCATCCAGTGCGGAAGGACTTCTACTTGAAGTTGAACAAGAACATGGAGCTTAGCATTGTTCTGGACAAACTGAGCAACAGACTCAGAGAGGAAGAGAGACTCTGAGAGACTTTCATTTAGATTTTAAAGACAGAATGACTGAGGAATCCTTTCACTGTGAACCACACAGCGAGCTCAGGTTCCTGCTGTATGAACCGTGGTTGTAGGCAAGCTGTTAGAGTGCCACTTATTTAAAAATTTCACTACTTTGTTTACAGGGTTTTGTGGCAATCCCCTCTCATGATGATAGTTCAAGTATTCTGCCTTCTGTGTTAGCAGGTTGTTTTAATTTTTCACTGTTGATGTGCTTTTTTTTTTTATTATTGTTAAACCCTCCATAAAGGTGTAATATTGGTCTCACTGCTGGTCTTTAGGGATCACTTTTCTACAATGTACATCTGATGAGTGTTTACATTTTAAAGGTCACTGTACAGGTATTTATCTGCACCAATTTTCTGTTCTGTGAATGCAGTTCATTAAATAAACAACCTATATTTTATAGGTTGAAAACGTGTGCGTGTGTTCGCGTTTGTATGTGTTCGTGTTCCTAAAGTCAAGATTCTGTCAAAAGTCGGTGCTACACGTGTCATGAAATATTTTTTCTGCTGCGCTGATAGAAGTCAGTGAGTCTGTAAGAGAACACTGCTCAGCTGTCAGCGCCTGTTGTGTGTTGGTCACATCACTGCAACACTTTGACCGTAGCCTCGCGAGTGGCTCAAACTCTCTCCTTCACGTTCATGTGGAGGTGAGATCACTGAGGTGAAGAAAGTTGCTGTTTCATGCTTTTAACATTTATGATGAATGGAACTGTAGTCCATGTCACAACAGCTTCTTCACTGCTAAAATAAATGAACAGATCTCATTCATTAACTGGCTGTATGCAACAACGTTTGAAGAGGATTTAACGTTTACTTCATGTGAATGGATATGACACTGCATCGTACTGACTAACGTTACACTGTCTTTGAATGGGCTCATCCCTGCAGCTCTCTGCTCATCTGAAGGCCAAACACTGCACATTGTATACGACAAGAAGTGTTGGCGTGAAGCATTACAGACCAGTTTTATCCCATTAGATAAATGAACTCCGTCATCCTGCCGTTTTGGTAGCAGTATTAAGTATGCATTGGTTTGCAAACTGATCGTGATGAAAAAGATGCACTTGTGCAGCAGCTGGATGTAATCAGCAAGTGTAGTTGGAGGCAGTCGTAGCTCAAGCTAGATGTCACTATTAGGATCAAATAGGTACAGCATGTTCCTGCTCTCTGACTTGGAAAAAAAAGTCCAACAGAAAGGATGTGCTAGATGCACTCTGTCTTCAAAGAAATCAGTGCAGATGTATCTGTGTGTTACAATAATGGTTTTGTGCAATATGGGAGGAGCTTCTTGACATTGTTTAACATTAAGAACATCATTGAACTCCATGTACAGTTGAACTCCTCAGCAACTCAGTTGTTAAAATCTGTAAGTACAGTACAGACCAAAAGTTTGGACACACCTTCTCATTTAAAGAGTTTTCTTTATTTTCATGACTATGAAAATTGTAGATTCACACTGAAGGCATCAAAACTATGAATCAACACGTAGAATTATATACTTAACAAAAAAGTGTGAAACAACTGAAAATATGTCTTATATTCTCGGTTCTTCAAAGTTGCCACCTTTTGCTTTGATTACTGCTTCGCACACTCTTGGCATTCTCTTGATGAGTTTCAAGAGGTATTCACCTGAAATGGTCTTCCAACAGTCTTGAAGGAGTTCCCAGAGATGCTGAGCACTTGTTGGCCCTTTTGCCTTCACTCTGCGGCTCCACAAACCATCTCAATTAGGTTCAGGTCCGGTGACTGTGGAGGCCAGGTCATCTGGCGCAGCACCCCATCACTCTCCTTCTTGGTCAAATAGCCCTTTCACAGCCTGGAGGTGTGTTTGGGGTCATTGTCCTGTTGAAAAATAAATGATGGTCCAACTAAACACAAACCAGATGGAATAGCATGCCGCTGCAGGATGCTGTGGTAGCCATGCTGGTTCAGTATGCCTTCAATTTTGAATAAATCCCCAACAGTGTTACCAGCAAAGCACCCCCACACCATCACACCTCCTCCTCCATGCTTCACAGTGGGAACCAAGCATGTAGAGTCCATCCGTTAACCTTTTCTGCGTCACACAAAGACACGGTGGTTGGAAGCAAAGATCTCAAATTTGGACTCATCAGACCAAAGCATAGATTTCCGCTGGTCTAATGTCCATTCCTTGTGTTCTTTAGCCCAAACAAGTCTCTTCTGCTTGTTGCCTGTCCTTAGCAGTACTTTCCTAGCACCTGTTCTACCATGAAGGCCTGATTCACACAGTCTCCTCTGAACAGTTGTTCTAGAGATGTGTCTGCTGCTAGAACTCTGTGTGGCATTGACATGACCTCTAATCTGAGCTGCTGTTGACCTGCGATTTCTGAGGCTGCTGACTCGGATCAACTTATCCTCCGCAGCAGAGGTGACTCTTGGTCTTCCCTTCCTGGGGCGGTCCTCATGTGAGCCAATTTCTTTATAGCGCTTGATGGTTTTTGCGACTGCACTTGGGGACACTTGCAAATTTTTCCCAATTTTTCGGACTGACTGACCTTCATTTCTTAAAGTAATGATGGCCACTCGTTTCTCTTTACTTAGCTGTTTTTTTCTTGCCATAATACAAATTCTAACAGTCTATACAGTAGGACTATCAGCTGTGTATCCACCTGACTTCTGCACAACACAACTGAGGGTCCCAACCCCATTTATAAGGCAAGAAATTCCACTTATTAAACCTGACAGGGCACACCTGTGAAGTGAAGACCATTTCAGGTGCCGACCTCTTGAAGCTCATCAAGAGAATGCAGAGTGTGTGCAAAGCAGTAATCACAGTAAAAGGTGGCTACTTTGAAGAAACTAGAATATAAGACATATTTTCAGTTGTTTTACACTTTTTTTGTTAAGTACATATTTCCACATTGTGTTAATTCATAGTTTTGATGCCTTCAGTGTGAATCTACAATATTCATAGTTATGAAAATAAAGAAAACTATTTGAATGAGAAGGTGTGTCCAAACTTTTGGTCTGTACTGAATAAAAAATAAACATTTGCAACTTAACATTTGTCTTGCTGTCTGTAATAAAAGATCTGACTATCTGAGTAATAGAATTTACTACTTATTTAACTGTATACTAGCACAAACCTTGGTTAGATGGTTACATTGCGCTGTCACATTTGATATTCCAACTTCAGGTATCTTTTTCACCATATGTTTGTAATCCCTGCATACGACAAAAGTAATGACTGCATTAACTAAAACTAATGGTCAATCTTGACAGTAATAACTTAACAAGAGAAAGGAGAAGAGGTGTCATGAGTGGTGAAGTAGTAGTGGATCTGGAGAAAGTTTGTTTTCCTACATTTTGAGGTTTAAATCATACAAAGTTTATTGAATTTAAGAGCTGAAAGACAGAACACATTTGCATAGCAGTTCTTATTATTAGCTTAATGATAATTTATAAAATACTTAAATGTCAGAGTACATCAAAATAACCTAATATTTGGAATATAGTCATTGTAATGTAAAATTTAAGTAGTGATCACAACACCTACACATAAGGGGATATGATGGTCAGTGTTAAAATGTGACATAACATGGAGGACAAGTAAAGAAGAGTCGTAGCATCCCTTACACAGTGTCCAACAAGTTTGCTAATGTTACGATTAGCCGCAAATCACATACGAGAATATCAGCAAAAACTCAGTGTTTCTTTTCTTACATTTTCTTTTTTTCACATGAGTGGGAGAATATTTCCATTTAAAAATACTGTATTGTGTGGTAGTTCAGTTTTAATGTATAAATATAGACGGCATATTCCCTTTATAATAACAGTCTGACAACATACTTTTATGCATAGATTTATAGTCTTGTTTGAAGGTAAAACACAAATCCTGCATTACATTTAAGACAGTCGTGCTCATATGGTCACAGCGGTACAGCTTTAAATGGAACAATCCAGTTGAATTACCACTTCAGTCTCCACATTAACATCCTGAGCTTTAGTCATTATTTCCATTGCCTTTACTTAGCATTCATTTGGCAGTAAACAATTAATTTCTGTCAGTCAGTATAACAGCTAGTTCACTTTTCCATCACACTGTTAGCGCTGCATGGCCTTCAAGCCTTCAAGTCACAGAAGGACATTCCTGTTCTCAAGGTTAAATAGATACGACACCTTCTTACTGAAAAATTCTGTACAGATGAAGAGAAAAATACAATAAAGCAGCAGTCCTCAGTACTGGACCAGGGAGAACACACTGTGTGGTTTCACTTTGTCAATGCCGTTCAGCTCTCTGAGCTCGATGACCACCATGCATCCCAGAACCTCAGCCTGCTGCTTCCTCATCAGCTCACAGGCTGCATACAATGTTCCTGCAACACACACAGATACTGGTGATATTAAGGTGTATTCATTAACAGATGGGGTCATAAAAGGTATTAGGCCAATCAGAAGGTACAACCTTTGATCAGAATAATAAACAACAAGGGACATTTTCCATGGACCATAAGTTGTCACGTGACATTTTTTATCGTGTGCTCCTTAAATAATAATGCATTAAAATTAATGTTGTTGCTAATCAACTACAAATCCCAGACTGTGATTTAACACAAAAAATATATTCAAAGCACTTCATTTTTAATGTCTTTTCATTAAAAACAATCGTGGAATTGTGTAAACAAACTGGTGTTTAAAGGGTTAAAATTCCTAAAGCAAATCCACTGATTCTAAATAGTAGAATTTCCATACTGTGCATTACAGTTTACAAGATATCCATCCATCCATTATCTATACACCGCTTAATCCTCACTAGGGTGGCGGGGGGACTGGAGCCTATCCCAGCCAACTCAGGGTGAAGGCAGAGGACACCCTGGACAGGTCGCCAGTCTATTGCAGGGCTACACAGAAAGACCACCAAGCATACTCACATTCACACCTACGGACAATTTAGAATCACCAATTAACCTCAACATGTTTTTGGACTGTGGTAGGAAGCTGGAGAACCCGCAGAGAACCCACGCTGCACGGGGAGAACATGCAAACTCCACACAGAAAGATCCCAGGGGTCCCCACCGGGACACGAACTGGCGACCTTCTTGCTGCGAGGCAACGTTGCTAACCACTGACCCACCTTACAGGTTTACAAGATATTAATTTTTTTTTTCTTTCTGGCTCATCTGACAACTTCTACATAATGTGCACCAGTGTGTCATTGTGGATGCTGAAGGCATAACACTGAACTTAACGTCTGCGTGTTTTTATGCACCCCTTAATAAAACAAATCACTCCTTTTTTTTCTAGTCATATTTTTGGTCTTTTGTATAAGCATCAGCATAACTTTCTCTTTTAATTATAGTATTAACTGCATAAAATATTGCGTTCTTATTCATGGCCTCAGTCTGTACACTTGTGTGTTTTTTGACCATTAAGTCCATCTCGCAAGGGCCACCACAGCCTGCAGCAGGAGAAGTCTGCAGGGTGCAGACGGGTGAACTGGACTGATGACACGCAGAGAGCAACTGTTGTGAACCAGGGAGGGAGCATGCTTGGGATTTGTTCAGGCAACCAAACGTGTTTTCATGTCGGTTTGCATTTAATGAATTTAAGTGAAACTATCAAACACTATCAGTTTTCTTATTGCTATTGATGTAGAGTCTATATATTCATTTTATCACCAAGGACTATTGAGTAGGTTCAAAAAGAGTTTAGTCTGTACGCACATAGGATTGCATTCATTTAAAAATGATTGAAATATGAATATAAAATCAGCCGTTACAGATATTAGCACCAAAAGACACACATTCACTAAACATCAGACGGAAAATAAAACAACAAAGATAAACAAGACAATAAGTGTGATTAGTGTAACTAATCTAATCACTGAAGAAGCTGAACAGTTATCAGGAGTGTGATTTAAAAAAAAATAAACAACCAAAACGATCAAGTGTCCCTTAAATCAAATACTCTTATTTAAAATAAAAATGACCACACATAAAGGGATCTACTGAGTTTAACTCAGAGAATTAACTTCCGTAAAGATTTTACAATAAACGCAACAATAAACGGCTTCTTGATGACCGTCCACAATGTAAGAAGAATTCTCAAATTTAGTAGTAAAAGCAGAAGAATAAAGTATGAGTCAAGAAAATATTTAACGTGACATGTTTTGCCTGTTTGTGAACAGTGAGACTAGTCACACTAGTGGTTACAAACAGAAGCAGGGCAAAGTCCTTACCTCCAGTAGCCAGAAGGTCATCAATGATCAGAACCTTCTGTCCTGCAGCCACTGCATCTTCCTGGACTTCTGCTTCTGCCTGGAGAACCACAAGTAGGGTTCTTAGAAAAAACTGTGACTGAAGGCTGATTGGTTCTTGCACCGTTGAGTCAAACTGTTCATGACTGAACTAACAATAAGGAGACAGTTAAGTTCTCTGTAAAAAAAAACAAAAAACATGTGGCCTGATGTGGCCAACTATTCCATTAAAATAGAAACTGACTCAGGTTCTGCTGTAATAGCTCATTTTGTGCCTTTGTCTTTCAAGGGGCAGCGGTAGGCATCATGAAATAAAGTGGCATTTTGTCAAACAAACACAATTGTGGTGCAACCACAAATTCCTGCCCACAGGCCCAGTAACACTGTACTGTATAATATCTCAGCAAAATTTAACAAAGATCAATGTCACGATTACAGGAGCTTTAGGGACAGTGTATGCAAAAAAAAAAAAATCAGTGACTCTCTAGATAGTAAGGGATTATAAACAGAATGAGTGTTGGTGCTTTACCTTGCCATACTCCAAATCGTAAGACACAGACACTGTGGCTCCAGGCAGTTTACCTTTCTTTCTGATCAAGACAAAGCCAACACCCAGTCTCTGGGCAAGCAAAGGCCCAAACAGAAAGCCTCGAGCATCTAAGCCTGCACATACACAAACAACAGAAATGAGACAGTCACAGCAGTGCACATGAGAAAGATACATTAGGGCAGGACAAGTCTGAATAATGAAGGTACAGGTACATTCTTAATTTAGACAGTAATTGCAAAAATCAGGAAGCTGGTCCCTCTTCAAAATTTGGTATTTCCCATTACTGGTACAATAAGATCGTTCTGCAACAAACTGTTCCATTGTACCTCAGTTTTTACTACTGACCTGACTGAGGTGAGTTTATTGCTTATAGTACAAGAAAAAGTTGTCACATATTGATTCCACATATATGATCTCCATTTCAGACATTCAACATATAAACGTGTCACGTTAAAGGGGACTCTTGACCTGTGTAATCTTACAGTTTTTTGTTTTATAGTTACATTTAATCAAGGTCAGTCTGTAAAACATTTTAGACTGAAGATATATGGTGTAGCTTGCGTTTAAAGCTTTACAAAATCGGGAAAAAATAAATAAATAATGCTCTCACACTGGAAGACCAGGCCTTTATCAAAGATTCTCTAAACTCTAAAGCATTATTGTAATTTCTCTGTTGAGCAGTGGTTTAGTGTTCTAGTCCAAGAGGGCTAATGAGTCCTTCTTTTCTAATTAAGTGTGCATGTGTGCACTAACAAGACCAACAATCAAGAGAGAAGGAGAGGGATGTACAGACAGAACAACTGAAGGGATAATGTTGAACCCTGTATAGAAAGTCCCAGACCATGTTTCCATGGCGACCAGGCCTTTATCATATTTAGATGTAAGACTTGTCTGGTAATCACTCTTCTTGAGTGTACGGGCACAGAGGGGTGTTATGGTCTGAGTCTAGTTCATTTTATGGCTAGATATCTCACTAAAATACACAACTACATGTTAGACAGCTGGCAGAGATGATGCAGGTTTGCTGAGAGTTACCAGTATAAGCTCACAAAAATGGGGCCATTCAGTATCTGATCATCCATCCATCCATTATCTATATATCTTAATCCTCACTAGGGTCATGGGGGGCTGGAGCCTATCCCAGCTGACTCAGGGTGAAGGCAGGGGACACCCTGGACAGGTCAGTTCAATTCAATTCAATTTTATTTATATACCGCAATTCACAATGTTTGTCATCACACAGCACTTAACATAGTAAGGTGAAGACCGTACAAATTTAAACAGAGAACCCAACACTCCAAAGTAGCCTTCAGACTCCATCCGAGCAAACGGTTGGCACCGTAGGAAGGAACCAAAATCGGAGGTAACCAGTCTATCACAGAGCTACACAGAGAGACAGACAAGCACACCTACGGACAATTTAGAATCACCAATTAACCTAAACATGTTTAAGGACTGTGGGAGGAAGCTGGAGAACCTGGAGAGAACATGCAAACTCCACACAGAAAGACCCCAGGCCCAATCAAACCAGGGGTCTTCTAGCTGTGAGGTGACGGTGCTAACCTGTGGGACAAATAACACAAGCTGAAAGTACACTCATCCATCAGGCTAGCCGTTAGCATAGCCTTAGCCACTGTGAGAGAAGCTAATTTCCTTGTGTTAATTGTTCAGTTTTTGCAGTCTCTCCTTGAGAGACATTTCTGAGTCCACAGAGTGACGACAGACAGAGAGAGGAGGCTGCATCAGGCCTGAAGTAGTGCATTTAATTTATTGATAATCGGCCAATAAAAACACAGATACCGATAATTGGAAATATGCCAGATATCAGCCACGATAATCAGTCAGGTCAATAATCAGTCTGTCCCTAGTCAAAACCAAACCTGCTGTATGAAACACACAGGGCCATTTGATAGGGTCATTAGCTTTTTTGCTGCATCTAATGATGCAGCAGTTTTTGAGTGAATTTTTGATCGACGGCATGCCGTAACAAGGTGTGCCATAAGTACTTTTTAAAGATACTGACATCACTTCACTTAGACTGTTCCTTTAAGGCTCATCAGGTATACCAGTTTACATTAAAAGGGATTTGCTTTGTTTTCTTACCTACAATCAGATCAACCTGCTGGTGACTGATCCTCACATGTTCCTCAAACAAGTCGATTACTGCTGTGAGAGCAGCTGCATCCTTCAGGATGGGACAAATATCTCTGTGGGATTCACACACATTACGTTAATATTATCCAGTCATTTAAAACAGATACCAATATATGATTTATACTGTAAGAGTACATTTCCAAGGGAGGTGAGCTGTTTACAAATGTCTGTCGTATATTTAATGTATTCTTCAAGCAGTTTACCTGGTGGGGAGACTAAAGTATGTAGTGGCTAAAAATATGTTATGAAATACATACAGTACCAGTCAGAAATTTAGAAAATGCATTTCATTAAGGGTTATTATACTATTTTCTAAAGTGTATAGCAATACCAAAAACTTCAAAACTATTAAACAATACAGACAGAATTATGTAGTACACAAAAAAATGCATTGAACCAACTAGAATATGGTTCATTTATTAGTTTTTCTTCAACTCACCACTGTTTGCTTTGATGCCATACCATTTAGTTGTATGTTAACCAGCTTCATGATTATTATGTTTGCCATTACCTGAAATGGTTTTATCAAAACTTAACTAGTGGAATTTCTCGATCTTTTATTGAGCTCATTAGTTGTGTTATACTGAGGTAATGTTGATAAAATATCCCTTAAAATATCAAAATTGTCGCCAGTCCTGATGTGTGTGGCGATTTTGGTGAGTTTTCGTGCATATTTAGGCCCTCAAAATCGCATTTCAAAAGTTGGTACAAAAATTATCACAAGGGTCACAATAGGGTCCTATGCACTGTAGTGATCGGACCCTAATAACTTAACAACCCTACGTGAGAGACAGAGATCATGAACAGATGGTTTCTGCATGTGTTTGCCACCATGAAGCATAAAGATGTGATGAGCAATGATTGATTCTACAAGTCTCTAGAATTCTACTGAAGGGGTGGAACACCAGTCCTCCAAAATACTTCTATTTATTGTTTTGATTGACACCTGACCAATTTATCAGCCCACCGATTTCATCAGCAGATATACAGATACCACAGATGTATTGGTACTATATATGAAAGCTCATTTTTAAGGAGCAAAACACAGTAAATGAGGCTTGGGATAAGATAAAAGTGGTACCACTGTACATTATAACATTAATGGGAGGCTAACAAGTGCTAATGGTACATGTTCAGGACTGGCAGTTTGATACGGCCTCCAAAGTGAACAATTCCAGTGGCTGCATTTATAAACGCTAATATATAAAAGTCTGATTTCCAAACAATTCAGTTTGCAATTGTGATATCCAATAGTCGTAGACTGCGCTAACAGATTAGTCCAAATCTCCCACAGATGTGTAAATAGGTTGAGAAGCGTGAAGGCCACAGCCTACGTTCATGCTTATCAAACCATTTCAGGGTTAATGTTGGGCCCCAAAACCCAGCATTAAACGGGCCCGGGGGGCTAAATTATTAAATACCAGAGGATCACTATGCCCCTATGATATCAGTTCAGCCACTGGTCCTGAAGGCATTAGGAAAAAAGATTTCCAACTTTAGTACTGTTGCATAAACATTATCTTGCACATTTTATTCAACAACTCAACACACTAATACTTGCTGTTACCTCAGGTGTGTTGTGTATGCGAGTAGCCTGGAGCCCTCAAACAAAGTAAACTGAATTTATACAAACATGGGTTCTAGAATAAATTCAACCATTGGCCAGCTGGCTGTTTACCTATGAGTGTGCTTATTCAAACTGAAATGAACAGAACATTACTGTTATTGAAAAATTCTGTTCGAGAGCTCAAAGCAGGGCACATTTGGTCATTTGGGGGCTGCAGGGTAAGAACTCTGGCAATAAAATGTCCTGCATTCATTTTTTAATAATAAAATGAAAATATAAAGACAATATATTTTTTAAACAGACAAATTAAAAGAATGTTAACTTTTTTCCCCCTTTTTTTCTCTTAGAAAATTCCAAACAGAAACAAAAATCATTCCATTAAAATACTGGATCAATAAGTAAGAGTAGGGCCTATGGATGGAGATGCCGCTATCCTAGAAGAGACCACTCCCATCAGGACAGAATGTTTCATTGTACACTACAGATGATCGCTCATAATAGTGTGATGCTGATTTCCAGTGACCCTTCCCCTGTAAGGGGACAAATGGACCAACAAATGGCCCCTCCCACAGCATGACAGAGCCACCACATCCCTCACTGCAGGACAGAAACATTCAGGTGTTTCCATTTATCACACATCCATATTCCTTCCTGTCGCACCTGCTGTTTACCAGAGCTTGCAGCTGATTTCACCATAACAGGAACAAGGTCCTGAACAAAAGCACTGGTATCATTTGCTTACTCTGTGCAGGTGAATATTTAGCCGTTAAAATGAGAAGAGGGGAGGTTAATGTGCTCTCTGACCTAAGGCCCAAACTGACTAACCACAGCTTGACTTACAGGTACTACAATAAACACGTAACTGAGTCAACCGAACTGTTTGTTATTTGGCAATAGCAAATATGTGCAGTTTGATGGTATAGAAACTGCAGAGCTAATTAAAAATGCTGTTCATAACAGTAACTCAGGCAAAGTGGGAGAATTTTTGGCAAATTTCTCTTCAAACTGTTTGGCCAGTACATCTGAAGCAAATGTTGTTGGTTTCTTTTATATTTGAATAGGTCCTCATCAACAAGCCTACAGTCAATTAAAGTTAGAAATTCTATTTGCCATGTTATAGCTACATAAATTCAATCTTTCACCCTCTGATCAAATATACTGTTCTAGGTGACTGGGACGTTTTGTTGGTAAAGTGTGATACTGAGTTTAACGTGCATGTATGCAAACAATACACACGATTTATTCAGATAACCTAAACCATCCATTAATTTAGCCAGTTCAAATGCACCATACTTAATCCAATAAAGCAGTAGTCAATATAGTTGTTAGACTGAAATGGATCGTAGAGTAAGAACAATTATATTTTCTTGAATTAAAAGTGAGACTACCAGTGTTTGATTTCTAGTTAGACAACTTACAAAATATTTTAAAGAGCTTTCTCTTAATAATATATCCTTGGGCCATTTGCTCTTAGAGCTCCTCTTACTGTTCATGGGTGGATTTATCTCTTTTTCCCTATTCTCTCTGCTGTTTGCCTTGACAACTTGTTTAATGTGGTCTACCCATTTATCTTGCTCCATGCTTATAATTTCCTGGGGGCTTATACATTTATAACAATAACTCCTACCTATTTATACGTTTACATTTGTTATCATTAAAATACACAAATTGTCGATTGTTGTTTTAGCAGATGTCAAAGAATTTTTGTTTCAGTTTTATACAAGAAAGTGCTGTCCTCTGAACCTGAAAGGCCTTGTTTCACTTTACCTATCACTGTCAGCTTGACAGTAACGCTGCTTTAAACCTCATTGTTTTCTTTCAGGTTGTTCAATACGGATCCTTCTACCTTCATGATACCTAAAGCGCTTCACAATGTTTTCTCATTCACCCATTCACACACACATTCAGACACCAGTGGTCACTGAACTGCCATGCAAGGTGCTGCCTCCCATCGGGAGCAACTTCAGGTTTAGTGTCTTGTCCAAGGACACGTCAACTGTGGAGGGGATCGAACCACCAACCTTGTGATTAGAGCACCACCACTTCAGATATTGCTCCTAGTCCTGGCATCTGCACAAGTTGAAGGATGACATAGTGGGGCTGTGTCAGCAGGGGCAGGAGGCTGAGTACAGGACTGTGGTGGAGTGGTGCGAACTCCACCACCTACAAGTCAACATCACAACAACTAAGGAGTTGGTGGTGGATTTCAGGAGGAACAGGTCCACTCACCAGTCACCATCGCGGGAACACAGGTGGACATTGTTGAGGACTACAGGTACCTCGATGTCCACATAGACAATGCTGAGGAAACAGCCTCTCACTCCCTGCAGCCACATCGGTGTCTCATCAGAGCAGCTTCAGCTGAAGACTGAGAACAGTGAGGTGCAGCGGAGGACGCCATGAGACCTAAACTCCTAATTCCTGCCCTTTGCAGTAAAAACAGCTGAAACATGGGACGTTTAAATCTGAACTATGCCATCAGAATCCTTTGCAGTATGACTTTTCTCAGTTTCAGTGTAATGCCATTTCATCGTCATGTTTTATTACTTTGCTACCTCAGAATCACTGCTAGTATTATTTATCATGTTATGTAGTTTGTTTGTTTTTTGAACAATGACTGGTAAAATAATTTCCTTTGGGACTAACAAAGTTTTACCTTATCTTAACTTTCACTAAAATTGTTTAAACATTCCACAGTCCAAATACATGTTGAGGTTAACTGGTGATTCTAAATTGTCTGTAGGTGTGAATGTGAGTGTGGTTGTTTGTCTGTCTCTCTGTGTAGCCCTGTGATAGACTGGTTACCTGTCCAGCTGAACCTGCCTTCATCCTGAGTCAGCTGATAGGCTCTGCCCCCCGAAACTCCCAGAGGATAAAGTCTTGTCTAGATGCTGGTTGTTTAGACATCGTACAGTGTTTGGGCCTGTTTAGAGGCATCCAGTGTGACCCTGTCATCGTTCAGCCTGATGAAGCTCCTGGTGCCACCACTCCCCCAACCCGCCGCCTGTTTCCAGGGCAACAGGCGGCCCGGTGTCCCAGCCTGCCTTCCGGTGGAGGTCCACATGTCGATCAGCTGCCTCGCTAACCAGGCAGCGTTACAAAACAACTGTGAAATGAGGGCTGCTGCTGTGGTCCAAACCTCATGTCTTACCTGAACAGGACGCCTTTCTTCGGGAAGTCTGGAAAGGCCCGGATGTGTTTGTGAACCAGCTGGAGCTTGGACTCAGAGCCTGCTGCCATTCCTGCCTGCACCGTGCTCATCTGCTCACTTCCTGCTGATCTTTCCTCCACTTCGCGTTTTCTTCTTGACAGCGTCCAACCATGCACCGCCCTCCTCTGGACTGAAGTGCGCATGCTCAGGTTACGCTGCTACCACACAATCCTTAAGGTCGGAAATGGATTCACGCCTCACACTAAACAGGACAGTAAAGTATTCCACAATAAAACTATTGAGTGTTAAGGACTATTCTGAGCAAATGGAAACCCTTTAGTCTCCAGATCATCCTCTCATTCGGACTCAGTTTATTCTCTGAAACATGAGCTGGTTCCTGTTAGTGGCCGTTAGTCACAACTGTACAGGGCTGTTGAGGACAGGACACAGCTCCACATGGAGCACAGCACACTGAGCTCTTCACCAAACGTAAAACAAGAGAAATAAAAAAAATAGCCGCAAGTCCTCTAAGCACTATTTGCAGCAGTTCAGACAACTGGGCTGAAGCTGGACAAGTTTATCCGCAGCAGACATGCAGGACAGGCTGGAGTCACCCTGCAGACAGCAGCGGACTGACAAAGGAGTGGTTCATGTTTCCCAGCAGAGCAGTGACAGCGTCCGGGACAGGGAGAAGGGTACAGAGACATTATTGGGGGACAGGAGCAGCATTGTGTACGCTGGAGGGCGGCAGGGGTCGCTGCGCATCTCCGCTGCGCCACTTGGACCAGAGGAAGACGTCGCTCTACTTCCTGTTTTGTCCACGTGACAGAATCAGGTCTACATGAGTGTTTGGGCTGTGAAATGTGGGCAGCAGCTGGTCGTGGCACGTACTTTAGGTTCCTGTCTGCTCGCCTCGCTGTGACTTCGATACTTGCTGGATGTCAGACACCGAGCCGGCCAGCGGCTGTGAGCGGAAGACCGGTCCGGAGCTCCGCGTCCAGCAGCGCTGCTTCAGGTCGGTGGTGCCTAGTGATGCTGCCTACCGCTATATCTGTCCCGACTCCCGATGCATTTGAAAAGCTTATTTGGACTCACCTAGTCAGCCAGCAGCCCGACTCTAACCTGACTCTAACTCTGACTCTAACCTGACCCAGCAGCAGGTCAGACGAGCTGCTCTCTGATCGACGCCGCGGCTTGACTTCCTGTTGCGTGTTTATCTCAGGCTCAACGCAGTGCATTACAGGGAGGCATGGCCCAGTTTGCTCAACGTTTTGACTTTTTATTCTACACATGTGCGGTGAATAATACAGGAGTGGTGGCACACGAAAGAGTGATATTTTAAGTTTTAACAATCCACATTTGTGGCTCCTGCTGCTGGCTGGTTGGTGTATTCTAGCTGTATGCCTCATGTTTTTATGAAAAGACTTCAAGGACACACCTGAGCTTATTTATAATTCAGACTCATTGTTTTGTGTCTTGTGTCTTCCTGCCCATGTCCTGGACCTCCGTCCCAGTGCACCGTCATAGAGGTGGTCTCAGTTCCTAAAACGCATATGAAGGAAAGATGAACGAGGATGGAGGAGGCTGCTGAGCGATTACGATCAGATGCATCCTCACTGTGTCCTCATGAAGCCGTTTCTGCCCCTGGGACACATTAAAGGCGACGCAGCTGGACGCCCTCATCCCATTTCACTAATAAAAAAACATCCTTGATTCTTTTCCTCAACTCCTCCAGTGTTTTAGTCCCTCTCAGCAGAGACGTGAGAGGGGGAGATGAGGACAGAGGACTCGAGGCAGCAGGTATTGAAAGAACATCAACCACTGGGTGCTATATGTCATATAAACACACATTTGTCAGTCCTGGTCCCGACATAGTTTGTGTATTCCAGCTGGGTCACCTCTTTTATGTGGAAGGGTGCAGCAGAGACTTCATCAAGGACACAGCAAGGACACACCCGTGCCTCCTCGCTCATACCTCCTCCAGCAAGCTTCCTTGATTTTCAAGTCTCGAGGTGCATTTTAGGAATTGACACGTTGCTTGTGATGGCGGACCAAGATTGTGTTGTGGGCGACGGGCTGGAGCACAGAGGAGATGAGGAGGCTGCAATTAGTGAAATGAACCTAATTCTCTTCCCATTGTGCTGCGTCCTTAATTCAGTTATAAGTAAATACAAACTATAAGTTATAAGAATACTGACAGAGGTGATAAAATCTATCAGTAGGTTATAACAAAACAATAGACAGATGATCCAGCTGTGACTCGTATTTTATTGACTTGAAACTGATGGCTACGATGCAAGGCTGTCCTGACTCGCTCATCTTGGTCCCTCCCACAACAGAGGCGAGCAGGGAGGGCCAGGAGACAGGAGTTGATGCAGAAATGAGACATCCTCCCCTTGGAGCTGTTGTTTTAAAGCGACGGCAGTTAAATGTGACGTGACGCAGCTGGATCCCCTGTCCATTGTGTTGTGGTTTTTTTGTTTGTTTGTTTGCTTGTTTTTAAAAAAAAACATATCGCAGTATTCTCTGATCTCTGTCAGATGAGCAGAACAGTGTCCATGATAACGTTCAGTTTAAATTTACTTATAATTCAATTCACAATGTAGCAGAATGTGAAGAGACTGTACTGATGTTGTACATTTTTATTTTTTAATTAACACACATGGAGTGTGTTTTACACCGTTATTACTTTCCAAACATGTAAAACTCCAAGTCCCACATTCTTTAGACAGAACAGCTTCCTTGAGACAAGACTCAGGCCTCTCTTTAGAAGGGCCTGCAGCCTCGGTTATACTCCATAAGTGGACCAGGGAGCCTCTTCAAAATGAAACTCCAAACCTGACAGGACCCGAGATCTCTACATTTGACTGTTTTTGTACAAAACAGACGCATCTCACAGTTCTCTAGGCAGCACTCAGACTGTAACTCTGAAACACAAGTATTGAGTTTCTTTGAAAACAACTTGACAAATATGCAACTGATTGTTAACAGAAGATTAACAGATGGTTGACATATAAATAAGAGACTACGATGACTAATTTGCTTTTCACATAAATGTCTCTTTACCTAAAGCACTTGATAGGATCACAGAATTCATAATAGATGTCAGATATTTTGGTATCTGTTGGAATCCTTTAGATGTTTTTGTTTTTTGTTTTTGTTTTTTTCAAAATTTTCACTTTTTCAAATATCTCGAATTGAGACACTTTGTCATCTCCAATCGAGGTGGGCATTAGAAGAGCTACCTCTAGATAACGCTGTGCACAACAAACGGGGTGAAAGGGATTCTATATTATACCTAACTGCTTTTTCTTAAAGTTTAGGAAGTCTTAAAAGTGAAACACAAATAGGAGGAAGGTCTTGAGTGTTATTTTGAGGAAGACAAATGGGAAAACTCCTTGTCAGCTCTGTTACTGCTACACATAAAGTTACTCTGTGCAGTCTCCATGGCTTGTTCTGCTCACCTTGTTTTCAGCAGCACTGTTTGATAGTTGACATCCATATCTTCACTAGTCTCCGTGGCATTGAACAATGTGTCCTAACTGAGTCCATCTAGATTTCTCCTCTGTATTCAGTTGTTTATTTATGTGGTAGTGCTTCCTTAGCTTGCAGACTCTGTCTAAATGCTACATGTGCAGGCTAATTGGAGAAGAACCTGTTTAGTTTGCTTGTGTTTTGTCTATTTTCATCTGTTTTCTCAAGCTGCAGTGCACTAAGCTCTTAGGATTCCTGTACACTAACACTTCACTTCATTGCTTTGACTAACTCCTGTCTACATTACCGTCTGTCAGTACCCTTGGTCATTGTGTTGTCATATGTAGTCAGCAGATTGGATAAGATGTAACAGTGACTCAGTACAGTCGCTCTTCGTATCCATACTGAGTGGAGAAAGAAAGAAAAGGAAAGAGAAAAGATGAACTATTTTTACCTTGTTTCTCAAATGGCAGGTATATATGTATATTATATTAACGTCAGTTTCATTTCCATTCAAGCGTCCTAAACTAGAGCCAGAACTATAAGCTCCTAACCTACTCACACGCTCTACGTCATCTGTTGGCCGTTGTAGCATCTGTCCCTCCTCCTGACCTTGCTCTGACCTGAAGGAGGCCAGCAGTAGGAGTTCTGGGAAGTGAAGTCTTATAATGCTGTCTTCCTTCCCAGGGAAGCTGGCACGAAATGGAGAGGATAAGAAAGCAGTGGTGAGCCTCTGAGATTTAGTTTTCCTTGCATTCATTCTTTACACAGCTGTGTGTACTTGAACATGATCAAATTCATAATGCTCACTCAGTGTCCTAGTGGGATTTGTTTTCCATAATGATAAAATCTAATTCTTCATGCTTCACAGGCTGAAATACAGACATACTTGAGATTATCCTTATGTGCTTCTTGCTCGTCATCATTACTGTGAGCAGGCCTGTTGTACTGTCTCTCTTTCACTGTTTTCAGATCTGTATTGAGGGGAACATTGCCAGCGGTAAAACAACATGTCTGGAGTATTTCAGCAAAACAAGCAATATAGAGGTAATCAAAGCAAAGTCTGTATTCAGCAGTGTTGTCCATTGTGCAGATGTGTGTGCATACACTTCCACCAGGGTATATTGTAGTTCTACTGACTTGTAACATTGTGAAAGTTGTGGCCTTTGAGTTTAAACATCTTTTTTCTATTTTAGCATTTACACCCTGTGTGCCTCTTTCCTTTGACTAAATACTTTGAGTCTCACAACTTTCCTCAAAATGTAGGTTGTTAAATATCAGTAAAGATAAAAAATTCAAGGACTAATTAAAAAACCAACCGCACACTGAAAACTCAGTTGTGAATCCAGGTTTCAGCAGAGTAAGTTGTTCTTGCCTAGTCATGATTCAGGACGTGTTCACTGATGCAGTATTCCTCTCCTCTGTTGTTTGCTCCAGGTCCTTACAGAACCAGTCTCGAAGTGGAGGAATGTTTGGGGTCACAACCCTCTGGTAATGTACATTAGCCTCTTTTAGATTTGCTCTCCTTTCTCTTAATCTTGCAGCATCCAAATGTGTCTGCTTCATGTCAGAGGCACGCTGGTCATTTTTCTGTAAAATACATGGCAGCATTCTTAGGGAGTTGGACACAGTAACATTTCCGGGTCACTTTCAACACAGCACAAGTCTGAACTGCATTAACAGATAGCAACAAAAAAGGAACGCATTTCCAGTTGTGCAACTTGATTTGGGCAAGGCTGTTTCCACATGCTAGTATTAACTTGGTCCAGCAACATCATAAAGAGTACAAAAGACAGTCTGTAGGACCTCTAGGAGCATCTCCAAAGCCAGAGAATTGTGGGCATTTATGCACATTGAACAGCAGAAGAGTAATAATAATGATAATAATAAAACATTATAGCAGACATGGGGATAGGATTGATCAGGATCTAAAGGGCAGTTATAATGTGCTTTTGCTCTTATCAGCCAGACACACAGCCACAGTTTATTAGCTGCAGTTAAATCATTTGTTCAATGACGGATTTACATCTAGTCTTTTATTAGTGCATTATTATGCATTATGTCACTTGTACTGTCCAGTCTTGCGTGTATAACAAACCGTGGGTGTCCCTCTCGATGTGGTGGATGTGTGTGAATAAAGCATCAACGTCAAAGTGACCTGTGTCTAAATGATAGAAGGCTGGGACTTTTACAGATTTATGAAGCATGTCTGAAAAGGGCTGCTGTGTGACACCTGATGTGAGACAGTTTAAGTGATGTCAAAGCTTAAAATAATTTTAGAGTGGATCCAGAGAGCATAGCTTTTTAAGTAAATGTGCAGTTATTGATTTATCAACTAAAAACTCATCTCCGTATCAAAGTTGCATGCTTAGAAGTTTGCTTCATGAAGATCTACACAGTCTCTGCCTCTCTCTCGTCACTTTCTCCTCCTAGCTCGCTGCAGCCGGAGCTTACTAGCTGGACTATGACACTGCTAAAACACTGTAAATCTTCTATATGCTGCACAGTGGCATGGTCTGATATTACAGTATTGAGTTGGATATTTTCGAGCTGAACACCGATTATAAAGAAGAATAATGATAAGGTACGCCCCAGTCCACAAGGTGACAGGGTTGGTTTCTTAGATTTGTTACACATGAAACCCTCAAAGGCTGAGTAAGGGTTATTTCAGACAGTGGTTGGTGTATTGTTGTTTCAAGGTGGAAATGCTCAGCCATCTTGATCACTCATCATATGTATACCAGCATACAAAAAACTCCATGTTAACAAAACCAAAACACAAAAGACAACAAACAAAAAAGATTTTTGTTATAGGGATCTTTAAAATATCCACTGGATTTCAGTTTATTAAAGACATTTCACCTAAAAGGCTTCTTGAACACAACATGACATTCATTTTGTTAAACATGGCGAGGCAGGATAAGATAGCTTTATTTGTAGAACACATTTCACACAAAGGGTAATTCAAAGTACAGAGAAATCTTAAATAAACTAAATGATTTACAAATTTAAAATAGAAGTGCAGACATTAAATGCATAAATCAAATATTTATCCAAAACTAAGTTACCAATTTCTTTGCAGTCATTACAAGGCGAAGCAGGCAGGTCCCAGGTGGAGTGAAGCACCTGGTCAGGCAGGAGGTGTTCAGAGTGGGGCCACGCTGTCGTTAAAAGCTTTCTAGTGTATCACTGTGTCACAAGTGTCCGTCAGTTCTATGCCTGTTTTCAAAAGAACCAAATACCAAACTACAGGCTTCAAAATAGATGTCCACAGCAACTAATAAGTGGCATTACGGTGGCTATATCTATCTGTTGTATACAGTTAGTGGGTGCTCTATAATATGAGTTGTGTCGGCCCTCCACACACAGGCAGCTTCCACTCACAGCTCTAGCCAGCCAACCTCCGTGACTCACAGGATGGCTGGCTGCTTTAGGGACTCACTTGTGACCTCTACTACTGTCCAGGTGCTAACAGCCCAACCCAGCAGGAGCTGGACTCTCTGGGACTCCCCACTTGTCAAAACTGGAAAAAGGCTTTTGGATGAACTGTCTTCAAGAAACTTGCGCAAGTTCAGTTCTCTTTGTGTTTGTAGTTGGATCTGAGGATCTTCAAAAACATTTTCAATTCAATTCAATTCAATT
>NW_007577966.1:318457-325127 GCF_000690725.1 Stegastes partitus
AAGAGAACTATTAGGACATCCTGATAATAAAGAATTACAATAGTCCAGCCTCGAGGTTATAAATGCATGGACTAGTTTCTCAGCGTCACTCTGAGACAGGATGCTCCTGATTTTGGCAATATTACGAAGATGAAAAAATGCTGTCTTACATGTTTGTTTTATATGGGAGTTAAAGGACATATCCTGGTCAAAAGTAACCCCGAGGTTCTTTACTATGGAACTAGACGTTAAGGCGATACCATCTAAAGTAACTATCTGGGCAGATAGTGAGTTTCTGAGGTGTTTAGGGCCAATACAATAACCTCAGTTTTGTCTGAATTTAAATGAAGGAAGTTACAGGTCATCCAGACCTTAATGTCCTTCAGACATGCCTGGAGTTTAAGCAACTGATTGGTTTCATTCGGGTTCATAGATAAATATAACTGGGTGTCGTCTGCATAACAATGGAAATGTATGCAGTGCTTCCTAATAATGTTGCCTAACGGAAGCATATACAGAGTAAATAATATTGGTCCTAACACAGAACCCTGAGGAACTCCATAAGCAACTCTGGTACGGCTGGAAGAACCATTATTAACATGAACAAACTGGAATCTGTCTGATAAATATGATTTAAACCAGTTCAGCGCAGTCCCTTTAAGTCCAATTGCATGTTCCAGTCTCTGTAATAGGATGCTATGATCAACAGTATCAAATGCCGCACTGAGATCCAATAGAACCAGAACGGACACTAGTCCACTATCTGAAGCTAGAAGAAGATCGTCAGTGACCTTCACCAGTGCTGTCTCTGTACTATGATGGATTCTAAATCTTGACTGAAACTCTTCAGTCAAACCATTTACATGCAGATAATCACATAGTTGGTTTGCCACGACCTTTTCAAGGATTTTTGGAGATGAAAGGAAGGTTGGATATTGGTCTGTAATTGGCTAAAACGACTGGATCTAGAGTAGGCTTTTTTAGAAGTGGCTTTATTATAGCAACTTTAAAAGCCTGTTAGCAGATAGATTTTAAATTGCATATTTCACATAGACTTGTTTAAAGATGTATAAAACATGTATTAAATTATTTGTGTCCTACATGTCTTTTCACCATAAAAAAAAGTTCAATTAACCAGTTAGAAATTCTGAAAAATACAGCGACACCTTTTTAGTCTTTGAACAAACCGCAATTTATAAAAATGCAAATATAGTTTAATTTCAGAAATATATTCTAGATGAAAGGTGTCTGTATCACTGAAAGCCAGTTAATGTTTTTACAGTCTAAGCTTCAGGTTTCAGTATCACACCTGAGTAAGCTGCCTGTTGGACCAGGATCATCTCAGGACCAGCAGCTCTGCAATGTTGGATGCAACTATAGAGACAAATTCAATAGATGTTTAGATACTAGTCAGACAAGACGACATTTATTATATTTACAATTTAGGTGAACAGAACAAATTTGTCCAGTGTTTGGTTTTGTGTGTCCAGGAGTCAAGGCAGTAGTTGAAATGATTCCCTGTATTCTGTCATGCTAGGTGTAACTATGAGTTTTGTCCCTGCAGGCTCTTATGTACCAGGATCCTCAGCGCTGGGGCATCACGCTGCAGACCTATGTCCAACTCACCATGCTGGATAGACACCTGTCAGCCATTGTAAGGGCACTGCCTGCCAGACACACACCTGCTTTCCTCTAAACTAGTGTTACTGTGTACTAGCAACCACTGAAAAGACTAAAGTAGGCATGCTGTTACACTGTGCTGTGTTGACCTACAGTGTGGACAAACACGCTGGTCAGCTGTAGGCTGCTAATGTAATCATATAATCTCAGGAGAAGATCAGCTGGGTACACTGAAAGGTTCTTGTTGATTTCAGTCAGCTCCTATCAGGATGATGGAGAGGTCCCTCTTCAGTGCCAAGTACATCTTTGTGGAGAATCTCTTCAGAAGGTACTGTTATTCATGATTAGAGAGCACCAGGATCTGACCAGTACATGAGCTGAACTTGACTGATGAATTCTGTTGCATAACTGGTCAAATCTACATGTAATACTTCTCGGAGATGGGATGTTCAGAGCCAAGTTGCACACTGGAGGTGGTCAATCCTCTACTGTTCACTCACTGTTTACACATTTTATATAACAGGACTGGATTTATCACAGGCTATTCAGTTTAATCAAACCTCAGTAGAACAATATTTTGTATATAATCAGGCTCAATGTCTGATTATGTGACTTATGCCAAAAATGAAAGACATGACAAATTGTCGTAGGGTCATTCCACCTTAATTCATTAAAAAAAAATTTTAAAGTTCACACCTGACTCTCTCATATTTGTCTGGTATTTTTCAATGTATGTGTATGGTATTAGGTAAAAGTTTAGGTCACAGGTGTTGTAAATTTTGAGTTAAAAATTCTTAAAGAGGAGTGAGTTCATGTTGTTTTCCTTGTGCCAACCTGTGGAGCAATGTTTGAAGTGCCATAAGCTGAGAAATAATGTAGTCGGAGTTCTGATGTGTTCATCTGGTAGGACAGGTGAGAAACAGATTGGCAGATTGGTGTGAACAACACAGTGAAAAAATCGACACAACTCTACCTTCAAGAATCTTTTGCTCAAGAACTAGTGTTACCAATGACCTCAGATTTTACACATCGACAACTCAATTGGTGTTCATCACTTTAAAAAGAAAATTAGCCAAATTGATATTGTTTGCAAATGTAGATCATCCTCTGGTTTCTATTGCCTATCCTTGTAGTGTACTGACCTGGGAAAACTAACGTCCTGCTGCTGACTTATCTTTCTTTTCCAGTGGGAAAATGCCAGAGGTGGACTATGCTGTTCTCAGCGAGTGGTTTAATTGGATCACAACTAACGTTTCCATTCCTGTTGATCTGATTGGTGAGAACACCCAACGCAGGAACACAAACACATGTTTCATACAGATTATGATAAAGATAAGACATACAGTAGCTGTAGTGTTTAAATACTGACACTCCGAATGTGAATGATTTTATGATGGTAATTGATATCTGTCTGTATGGTAATGTGGTGGTGTTTCCATACACCTGTCTGTTGGCTGACTGTGTCTCCTAGTGGCATCAACATTCATGTTCACAGTAGCCAAGCATTAAATTATCTCTTTATTGAATAGCACCAACACTCTGGTTTTGGTGTTTCTGCCTCAAAAACATTTTTTGCGCTATAATAGTGGATGAAAAAAGTAATAATACTGGTTTTAAAGTCTATATTTTATGTGGCCTTAATTGGTAGACAGGAAACACAGAGGCAACGTTTTATATTGTTGATCTTGATAAACAGGGGCTCTTTTCAAAATTTCTTACACATTGTGCAACATTAAATAGTCTGAATCTGTTCTTGAACACAGTCCAGTGACAGAAGTTTCAACAGTCTTTTATGCAAATCAGTAGGTCACAGGTCACAGTAGGTCTTCATGTACAGAAATGCCCCATAATACTACTGTCATCTTCATCAAAGCAGTTTAGAGGAACCTCAGCCATCCCGTCTGTACCAGGAAGCCAGCTATTTCACTGTCCAGTCATGGGAGCAAGATGAACTTTGATTCCTCATTTACATTTGTTAACGCCAGAAGCTGAACCAGCTTTTTGATGTGCGTTATGGTGCTTTTTCCCATTTTCAGTTTATCTGCAGACGTCTCCTCAGACCTGCTATGAGAGGGTAAAGCAGAGGTGCAGAGAAGAAGAGAAAGTCATTCCACTGGTGAGGAGGAAACAAAACTCAAAGCACATTTTATTTTACTGAATGTAAAAGCTGTCAATCAACCTAAAGGGAAGGAAATGGGTTTTAGAAAACTCTGAAGATGACCATTTTGAGAACTGGCTACGTGTCTGTCTGTCTGTCTGTCTGTCTGTCTCTCTCTCTGTCTCTCTCTGTCTCTCTCTGTCTCTCTGTCTCTCTCTGTCTCTGTCTCTCTCTGTCTCTCTCTGTCTCTCTGTCTCTCTCTGTACACTTCTCCAGGAGTATCTAGAGGCCATCCACCAGCTGTATGAGGACTGGGTTTTCAAGCGCAGCTCCTCTCCCCTCCCGGCTCCTGTGTTGGTTAGTGAGCGCTCACATTCAGCATGTCTCTGCTTTGATTGTGTAGATGCTGTACAATCAGAATGTAGCCATGTAGTCGCACACAACCATACAATTGACCCATTTTCACTGGCTGTGCACAATAAAGCAGTTCTGTGGTGTGCTAAGCTATGACTTGCACTTCATCCTTCCTTTCTTTATGTACTGGTATCGCAAGTGTCAAGTGACTTTGAAATCTTTAATCTTCCACGATATCTGCTGGCCTTAAATTCTGATGCGCGTCTAATATTTTAAGAAAGTTATTGAGAAAAAGATGCATGTGATTGCAGGTGATTCCTGCTGACCATGACCTCCAGGGTATGCTGCACCAGTACGAAGAAAATCGTGACAAGATCCTAGCGTACCTCTGATGCTGAAGTTTACACTTACACACAGTGTGAAACGATCCCTTGTTAAAGACAAGAAATCATAAAGATGTTAATACATCAGTTGCACTGGTTGTAATTTCTAGCTGTCTGACAAGTTGTCTCTGTACATGGGATTACTTTGAAACCAACTACAGTTCAGCTCATATGTGCTTTTTAGGGGGAAAACTCATCTTTCACAGCTTTTAATATCAAAATGCTCTTAACAAAATGTATATTTATTTATTGTCACCTTCAGGGTGGAACCAGAACTAACTTCAGACCAAATCAGCCATTCCACTGACCCTCCTTATGCTTCATGTAAACCACTTGAGTTTTTTTTTTGTTTATTACATAAGAGTTACTGAGACAAACACAAAAAACCTCCACGTTTAAGAATATGCTTAGAGCTACTTAAAGTCACACTGATTCATTCAACATTGTCTGTAGTGACTTGTTCAGTTGTTGTTTCCTAATTTACTTGTTTTATGACTATTTAATTCAATAAACTTTAAGTGTTTCCTGAGAGCTTCTGTTTTGTTGTCATTGTTATCTTTATTGTGTGGGATTTTAAATGGCAGTCAGTGAAAAAACAGAAAGCAGGTCATATAGAAGGCCTGCTTTAGACAGAATACATGTACAGTGGGGCAAAAAAGTATTTATTCAGCCACTGATCATGCAAGTTCTCCTACTTAGAAAGATGAGAGGGGTCTGTAATTTTCATCGTAGGTACACTTCAACTATGAGAGACAAAATGAGAAAAAAAATCCAGGAAATTATGTTGTGGGATTTTTAAAGAATTTGCAAATTATGTTGGAAAATAAGTGTTTGGTCAATAGCAAGAGTTCAACTCAATACTTTGTAACACAACCTCTGCTGGCAATGACAGAGGTCAAACGTTTCCTGTAAGTCTTCACCAGGTTTGAACACACCACAGCTGGTATTGTGGCCCATTCCTCCAAGCAGATCACCTCTAGAGCAGTGATGTTTTGGGGCTGTCGCTGGGCAACACGGACTGTCAACTCCCTCCACAAATTTTCTTTGGGGTTGAGGTCTGGAGACTAGCTAGGCCACTCCAAGACCTCGAAATGCTTTTTACGGAGCCACTCCTTCGTTGCCCGAGCGGTGTGTTTGGGATCATAGTCATGCTGGAAGACCCAGCCACGCTGCATCTTCAATGCTCTCACTGATGGAAGGAGGTTTTGGCTTAAAATCTCACGATATATGGCCCTGTTCATTCTTCCCCTAACACTGATAAGTCGTCCTGTCCCCTTTGCAGAAACACACCCCAAAGCATGATGTTTCCACCCCCATGCTTCACAGTAGGTATGGTGTTCTTGGGATGCAACTCAGCATTCTTCTTCCTCCAAACACGACAAGTTGAGTTTTTACCAAAAAGTTCTATTTTGGTTTCATCTGACCACATGAAATTCTCCCAATCCTCTTCTGGATCATCCATATGCTCTCTGGCAAATTTCAGACAGGCCTGGACATGTACTGGCTTTAGCATGGGGACACCCCTGGCACTGCAGGATTTGAACCCCTCTCGGCGTTGTACGTTTCTGATGGTAGCTTTTGTTACTTTAGTCCCAGCTCTCTGCAGGTCATTCATCAGGTCCCTCCGTGTAGTTCTGGGATTTTTGCTCATCGTTCTCATGATCGTTTTGACCCTACAAGATGAGATCTTGCGTGGAGCCCCAGATCGAGGGAGATTATCAATGGTCTTGTATGTCGTCCATTTTCTTACAATTGCTCCCACAGTTGATTTATTCACACCAACCTGCTTACCTATTGTAGATTCACTCTTCCCAGCCTGGTGCAGGTCTACAATTTTCTTCCTGGTATCCTTTGACAACTCTTTGGTCTTGGCCATGGTTGAGTTTGGAGTCTAACTGTTTGAGGCTGTGGACAAGTGTCTTTTATACACATAACGAGTTCAAACAGGTGCCATTAATACAGGTAGCGGGTGGAGGACAGAAGAGCTTCTTAAAGAAGAAGTTACAGAAATTACAGACCTCTCTCATCTTTCTAAGTAAGAGAACTTGCACAATCAGTGGCTGACTAAATACTTTTTTTGCCCCACTGTATATCTACTGTGAAATGATTTAACTGACTTGTAGACCTGATGAAGACCATGTAGGTTTTAAATGTTTTTCTCTTAAACGTTTTGTTCAAAGAAACATTGCTCTTTCTCCTACATGTTTTTCCACAATAATAAATAAATTCTGTATTT
>NW_007577966.1:325807-405440 GCF_000690725.1 Stegastes partitus
GAGGACCAGGATTAGACACCCCTGCTCTAAAGCAAAGACCAACAAACTGAGAAACAGTTTCTTTCCAAGAGCCATCACCATCATGAAGTCTCACATGTAAAATATCCACTTTACCTCAGTAAGACTCCTCCACTATGTGCAGTATGTAAATACTCACTATCTGTACATAAATATTCATAATCTGTATGTAAATATCCATTATCTCGTGGAATATTTCTTAAATCTTTTATTCCTTTTTATATATTTAGCCCTTCTTTCTTTTTTAAGTTATTTTTTTGGCCTTTGTGCCTTTATTTGATAGTGAAGTGAGAGAGAGACAGGAAAGTGGGGGAGAAGAATGGGGGGAGGACATGTGGGAAAGGGCCATGAGCGGGATTAGAACTCATGACCTCCACATCGGGACTGTAGCCCTGTACATAGGACACCAGCTCAACCAGGTGAGCTATAGCGGCACCCCATATTTAGCCTTTCTTATCTTTATATTTTACTGAGCAATTTTGCACTCTATTTTGTTTTGAGCAATTTTGCACTTTATTTTGTTTTTACTTGCACTGAAAATAGGAGAAGCTCTCCAATCTCGTTGTGCACTGTGTAATGGCAATGAAAGGGCATTCATTCAAGCATTCAACCCTTTATTATTACTTTACCTTTGTGGCCCAGTGGTGGCCAAGTGTCGAAATGAAATTTTAGTTATTGAAAGCGGACACTTTAACAGGATAAAGATCGTAAGAACACTAAATCCACCAAGAAATTACTTAAAAAAGCATAAATAATCTGAATTAATGAATGGCCTAGTCAAAGCACAGATCTGAAGTATTGGGGGTGTATTTGAAATGGGCAGTACATGCACATACATGTGATGCAATTAATTACGGTCCAAGTTCCTTCATGTAAACAGCTGCTCAACTTCCCTTGCAAGACTACAAAATTCAGATCAGTGAATGAGACTGTCAAGTCTGTGTGCAATCAAATATATTCAAAAGTGACTGGATTTTTAAAATGATAAGGGATTACTTCTAATAGTACCAGAGAGAGATGAATAGCAGTGACACCAGTGGGGAGGCAGTCACATTTGACTTTATTCAGACAAATGTATTGTTTTGTTAAGACAGCATTAAATACTGATGCATTAGGAGAAGTTTTGCCGGGTTACATTACAGAGTTTAAGTGTCAAAAGTGCATTGTTTTGGTATTGGTAAAACAATGATCAGCAATCTGATATTTTCATAGATTTTTCACAATTCATAGGACAACAAAAACCTCACATCATATTTATGTGTCTAGACTCAATTTGCAATATTGATGTTATATCTATGTAAACTTTCTTGCTTTGAAAATTCAAGCTGAAACCATACCAAACTCAGCTGGACATAACCTGGAAGTGAAGTAGTACCTTGCTAGAGACATCTTAGTCTTACTTTGCCAGCCCTTTCTGTAGAAACATCTTAATCAACATATTGATCCAGCAGCCTAAAATAATTTTAAGGCCTAATCTGATTTAAATGTGAACCACCAAAACTTCACTGGCAGAGGTGGAGCCTATACCAACATGTGACTGACGGGTGGTTTAATACATGGCCTGAGACGAAACCAATATGAGCACCAAAGTGAGCATGCCTGTCTTCAATAATGGTCAGTTTATAAAAATGCATCTTGTAAATCTGTATCTGCAACTGTGAATGACATATTTCATCTCCTGTAAATATACCAGCAACCTGTACAATAAACACAAGGTTAAAGGCCTTTAACAGTGAAAAAGAATGCCATATTCACATCATACGTTAGAGGGAAGAACCATTTACACCAGACTCCTAGTCATGATTCTACAGAACGACAGTACAAAATGTTAAGAGTCAATAAACTGTGGCAAAGTTTATGAAAAACAGTCCTTACTTGCAGTTATACCCAAATAAATTCCAGTATTGACAGTAATTTCAAGTAATAAAAAAACAAAACTATACACTGTATCTGGTTACACAGAGCATTTCCCTGGAGGGTTAGCAGTCAGGATAGCCATCTTGAAATACTGAGCCAATGCTCCAAAGTATGAATTACAGAAGGTCTGAAGGCAACCGTTAAGTGGGTGTATTCTCTTGAAGCCTGGTAGTATACAAACAATAAATTCAAACTCAGTATGCACAAATAGGTTTGCACATTAAATATACTGCTCTGCCCTTTCAAATGTGTACAGATCAATCTTGGCTTTTCAGTCTTCATATATTAGGATTATTTCTTATGTTCAATTATTGCAAAGCTCTGTGCCACCTGCTCCTCCTCTTCCAGACCCGTTTCCTCTCTTTCAGGACCAGCTCCTTCCTGTTGACCCGTGTGTCTACTGCCTGTACAGCTGTGACCGACTGTTGCTGTCAGTCAGTGATGCACAGTGTGCTGTTTCTGCTCTTTCATCACTGTCGGATCAGACACAGAGGATCTGCATCTACTAGCATCACGGCGTAGTGCTGGACCTGTCACCATCACCTGCTTCCTCAGATTCTGTGTCTCTCTCTGTGCTTGATTTCTCCTCTTTTTTACTCCTTTCATTATTTGTGTTCTCTTCGTCTTTGTTCTCCGGCACACAGAGTTGTCCCATCCTGTCTGCCAGCTCTCTCAGCTCCTGCTCTTCATCCCCTGAGTTTAGGGAGGGACACTCTGTTCTGGCCAGTCTTTTATGTTGTCCATCTGTGAAAATCAGTTTCATACTTAGACTAGATGATTTAATTCAGTTTCAGTCCAACCAATAACAAAAAAAAGAAGAAGAAGAACAAAAAGAAATCCAAAACATATTTAAACACGTCACAAAAAACGATCATGCATTTAATGTTTTCAGATTTATTGTAGGTCTTCTAGAAATATGACAAAATCTGCTAGGTCAAAAATATACATAAGCAATTTGAATTATCAGGTTTGGTGGTGTAGGAAGCTGTGTTAATCTAATTCTTAGTAGCATGAACTCTATACTTCTAATGAGTGAATACGATTAAGTACAGCTGGTGACTCCACTGAGCTGGTTTAAGTTAGGGCCCATATGATCCACTCATTACAATCAGCCGCAAATGCTACAAAATGAAGATGTGAGGAGCTTAGCACAGTTCTGAAAAACAAATTGTTGACTTGAACAAGTCAGGAAAGTCATGTGGACAGTCAGGAGGAAAACAAACTGTGACATGCTGCAGAGATACAGTTTATTAAGATGGTCAAGAGTCAACCAACAACAACCAAAATGCAGGTTTGCAATGAATCAAAAGCTGCTGGAACACAGTGGTCAGCGTCCACAAGTGTGCTTTTTATGCATGTTTACACCTTTTATACCATCTCAGGAACTGTATGACAAACATATCATGTTTGATTTCATCTTCACAACCTGTTCCGTGGTATTTCAAATTTGTAATCATTGTAAATATTTAACAATTGGATTTTATGTTTAACAAATGAATTAAGTACTAAATGCATTTGGCCTCTGACCTCTCATGGACAGTGAAGTTCAAGATCAGCCCTTGGAATGAACAGATCCATGACGGGTTAGACGCAGATTGGAATTTGCCTCCAAAAAACTTTGCTGTGTACCATTTTATTGGGTTTGTTTTTCTTTGTTCTTAATTTAGGGCTTTTTACTTTACTTTTACTTAAAATTGTGATTTCTTGCATTAACGTTTACAATGAACAGCACAAACACTGTCCTTGTAACTATGAGCTCTGACTCTTAGTTTATTTACTCTAGTATTTTTGTAGTATATTTGTGGCACACATTTTACTGTGCAAAGGTGCTGTCCTGTCTCTGTGTTCCTGAACCATCTCACTCGGCAGATCTCGACAGAGACACATCCTGCTGCAGTCCTCTCCCTCCGAGCATGGAGCATCAGTACACAAGTATTACTTTCTTTCTGCTAAACGGGTGAATTCAGAAATTCAATTTTTAATAGAAAATAGAAAAAGTGGCATCTCAATTCTTATGCAATTCTAAATTGATCACCACTAACAACTGCATCAAGTGAATCTAATGATTAATTAACTTGTTTGTTTACCTGCATTCTGTGATTCACCGTTATCTGTTGTGTCATTGTTGTCTTATTGTTTGTTTGTAGCAGGAGTTTATAAATATTTTACGTATTTCTGGAGGTCAATGAAATCTGAATTTAAAAGACTGATCAATACAAGTGGATTTGATGATTAATTAATATTCAATCTGAAATATTTGTATAATTTTCAGCTAACATGGTGGTACCCAGATAAATGAGTGCAATTTTAATCATAAAGTGTAGATTAGCTATATAAAGTGTAGTTACACTACACTAAGCCTTTAAACCCCCAGAACACCAAATCCACAGTCAAGCACGGTGGTGGTAGTATCATGCTCTCACAAAGTAAATGGAATAATGAAGAAGACAGATTACTTTCAGATTTGTCAGGAAAACAAAAAATCAACAGCCAGAATGTTGAGTCTTGGGCACAGTTGGGTGGTAAGGAAATGCCTAAATCAGGTTAGAATTATGGTTTTAGACTGGCCACCCCAAAGTCCTGACTTAAACCCCAACAAGAACCTGAAGGCTATGCTGAAGAAACAGGTCTGTGTCAGAAAACCAACAAATTTCACTGAACTGCACCAAGTCTATCAAGTGGAGTGGTCAAGGATACAACCAGAAGCCAGAAGCTTTTGGACGACTACCAAAACTGTTCACACGGTGAAAATGGCCAAGCATTAGCATTGCTGTATGTACATTTTTGAAACAGCAGATTTTGTCATATTTCTAGAAGACCTATGAAAAATATATAAATGACCAAAATGCATGATTGTTTTGTGTGTGTGTGTGTGTGTGTGTGTGTGTGTGGCAAAGATACATGTGTTTCAATGATTCCTTGGTAGAAAATTCAGAGGTGTAGGAGTCATTGGAAACCCAAGACTGCCATGATATACATGGTCTTTACAAGTATGTAAACTTTGCTTCACACCTATATATTTGAGCAGCAGTTCTGGGCACCCCCCAGCAAATTACACATCATGTTGAATTGTTTAAATAAAAAGAAGTAAATACATCTCTTGCAGCAAACAGGGTTTCTTTAAATGTTGATGTAGTGTTACCTTTTATTTGATAAACTAAAAAACAGACAGAATGAACAGTAATTTCAACACACACAAAAGTTTTGGCACTGTGTGTCAGCTGTGCGTGTGCGCTCTTTACCGGCTTGTTGCTGCGTACTGTCAGGAGGCTCTGCTGTGACCGGAGGCTTCAAACTCTGCTCTGCTTTGGGTCCAGTCCTCAGTGTGATTTGCAGGGAAACAGCCCAAGGACCACCAAGCTCGTTATCAACTGTTCCATCAGTGCTACTGAAGCTGCTGCTAGTGGGGTCTCTTGGGCCGGTGGTTCCACCACTGTTCTTGTAATTATAACCACTATCACCAAGTACTTCATCAGCCCTGTTACCATCAGTTCTACTGACGATAGTTTTAGCAGCTGCTTTGGTGCCTTTAATACTGTGTCTTTCGGTGAGCTCAGCTTTATTCCTGCTCATGCTGCTTTGTGCTTTGTGAGGTTCCTCTGAGAGCAGAGGGCGGCCCCTAAAAGCTAGGTCAGGGTAGGTCCTCTGCATCTCCATAATGGACTGGTCTACACTGATGAGGTGGCCGCACTGAAGCTTAGAATTAGGGTTCACTGCAAGTCTGGTGTCTAAATAGAGAGGTACCTGGAAAAAACAAGACAGAGTACAGTTTAGTACAGGCTGCAGTTAGTCCATTAAGGCTGGTTATGTTTCTAAATGTTGATTTGAATATATTCATTAAATAATTGACTACAAAAAGTTTGCATGGCTGTCTAGGCTTACAGTTTTATAGCTTCCCACAACACTCAACATAACACGGGAAAACAAGAGGATTTTTCTTTACACTATGACAATAGTTAACGTAGGTTTATCTAGATTTATGTCCTTATGCATAAAAAATGGTATTGTGAAACTGATGTAAAAACTCTAAAATATGTGCTATTGTGTGCTCACACGCACTTGAATGTACATGTGTTCACTTGACTGAGTGCATGTCAGGTGTGTAGGGGCTGTTGTGTGCCATTACTTGCAGATTCCACTGTTTGGTATATGTACTTAAAAACTGAATTCAACCAGCAGTGTTTACTTTTTGAAGTCAATAGTGAGATACGTTTGGTAAGTGATAGATGGGATTTTATTAAATATGAAAACAACCAGTTTGTGTGTTTAATTTCACAACAACATGGTTAAGCTGCAAAAAAAAAAACCAGTTCCTAAAATGTGAATAATAGCACATTTTAATATTATCCTTTCATAATTGTATTTTATTATTTTGATTAACAATTATGAAATCATTTGTTTTGAAATACTTGCTTTGCAGCGGATTACATTTTAAATCTAAAGTGGCATGGTCTCATTGCATGCTGCTATTTAAACAGCTGGCCCATCACAGTTCGTATAATAGGAACGTTTTATTGCAGATATTAACATTTTTGAACAGGGCATCAAATTATACTGGTTGACATTAATTTCTCTTTGGTCCCACAGCCTCTTTTCTTTCTTTTTCTTTTTTCTCCTCAATCTCCAACAAGTCAACCAGCCCTGTACCCTACCTCTTCTTTCTTTCTCCCCTCCTCTTCATCTTCCTTTTGTCCTTCTATTGTCTTTTTTTCCATGAGTTCCATTAGTTTTGTAGGCCGCACTCTCCTTTGAAGAACCTCCAGACACTCCTGCAGTGTACAATCATAGCAACAGGAGAGGAGAAATGACAGTTAAAAATATATGTATGACAAAAGTTACAAGTACAGATGGTAGTGCAATAGTGTGTTCCCCTGTCACACAAAGATGGGCTGTTCTACAGTGTCATGTTGAAAGGTAAGACAGATTTTTTAGAAACCCATTCTGTTTGACAATGGAACTGAATGACACTGTTAGACAATGGGTCAGTCTGCATCAAATCAGGCAGAGTTCAGGAAATATGTGGTGGCACCATCTCAGATTTTTTTGACAGTTTACTTATTTGTTATTTGGAACCCAAAACTAAGTTCTGTTAAATATTTTTGGCTGAATCCTAAGGATTTCCTATGTTTTCAGATCTGAAAAGTTTGGTAATTTCATCCTCAAAAAACAACTAGTCTGAAAAGCCATTTTAAGGGTTTAGTATCTCCAGAGATTCCCACAGCCATGAAATTTGGTGTGGACACAAACAAAATTGTTTGCAACAGATCCAAATGATTGAATGGCTCCAGCAGGGGCAAGATTTTAATTATTATCCCTTGAAAATAGAAAAAAAGTACAAAAATGTTCCCAGAAAGTTCCTGTCGGTTTATATATACAATTGTGTCCATATTTCCTACGAAAAATGCAGTCTTTGGCTGATATTCCACCTACTTTTGAGATCTCTAACATCAGTAGAACTTGATATGTGGCAAGTATGGCAAGACAAGGCTCCATTTTTTTTGCTATTTTGACACTAAGTGTGATTTGGACCATAAAAAACGGATGTGCATAGGCTTTATATATTGTCATGTGTGCAAAGTTACAAGTGGCTTCCATGTTGCCTGTATATTGAAATTTAAGCACGAGGCCTCACCAAATGTCCCTACACATGGCACGTGCTATAACAACAAAACAAGTGAAATAGGAGGTCAATGTTGTACTAAAAATAACAAAAGACAAAAATTCAAGGTCATCATTCCCTAATGGATTATACATTTCATTTATTTGCAGAGAGGTAATTCTCAAAAGCCATTTCGCTATCGCTAAAGTTTGTATTGTCCTCTCCCTGTCACTGTAGCTCGCATGGATAAAGAAGCGAATGACGTGAGGGTAACCTTAATGTACCTAGGTGGGCCAGCTGCATTGTTCAGTTGGCCTCTATCTGATGAAGACTGAGGAATGCCAGTAGTACATGTTCTGTCACTCCTCCCAGCTCCCCTCATAGGTAACATGGATACATCCATACATATTCAGTTTAACGGCTGTGGGAGCTACATTTCTAGAGATACTGAACCCTTAAAATGGCTGCCCATGTAAGACCTTTGTTAAAGTTGGAATTTTTAAAAACCCCAGGTCTATAGAACTTAGTTTTTGGTCCCAAATAATAAATAAGTAAATACTACAGTATTAAACACAATGTTTTCCATAGTGTTCTACATGACACTCAAGTTGAAGATGTATTGCCAGGTACCAGATGACTTTGGAACCTTGGGTTGATACAATCAGGGCCTGTAGCCTTGCCTTAGTAAGGTCTCTCCAGCTATTCTCTAACCTAGCTGGTCATTACAGGCATTTGGGAGAACGTGGTCAACCCAGTCAGAGATGCTCAAGTCTGTAATCTGCTTCATGCTCATCCACAAGTTTTGCAAGAGATTATTTTCCAACTTCTTTCTGCAGGAGTTCTTGCACTCCCTCAGTCCCAGGTCCTGAAGTTTCTCTTCTTTTGATTCAGCAGATACCTCATTTCATTGGTGATAAAATGTTTACTACTGGGAAAACAGCATACAGTCCTAGTTGGGATGGTGGTATCCTTACAGAAGTAAATGTACTCTGTGATGCAGAAGGCATTCTTTAAAACATTTCTGCATGGCCTCACTGGTCCATATTAGGGGAGTGAACAAACTGGTAGACAGTTGAGGAAATAGAGTTCAGATTACCATGATTGAAGTTTCTAAATGGTCATAAAAGCCTCCGGGTATTAAGATTTTAACCTAGCAACAGTGGTGTCACATGCAACTGTCTTATCAGCAAATGGTAGTATTGAAACCACGATGAGCAGAGGAAGAGCATTCCCATGCCAAATAATGTGGATACATCCCCAAGAGTTCAATGACCATGGAGCAGATGTATTCATTCAGGGTAATATGTCATGGACTGCACCATTTTCAGTTACAAAAACTGCAATCCCTCCACCTTTCGGCTTATTGCTCAGTGTAATGTGGGATACAGGCCAGGAATGAATGGCCATAAAACTGAAGACTTGGTTAGAATATTTTTGATCTTACTTGCGGCCCCAGTTGATCCTTCTCCAGGAGTTCCAGGAGGTGGTAACATTCCACCCTGGCCAGCAGCAGTTCGAAGCCCACCAGCATAGCTCTGTCTATGTTAGCATCATCACTGAGCCTGAACTCACTGAATACATCAAAGACAAAGGAGAAGATCTGACATAACAAAAATGAGAAGAGCAGAACAAATGCTCTCCTCAAAAATGACAGCAGCTGTTGTTAGCCATTCCCAACATGCCAGATTTCTTTGAGCTTTGTTTTTATTACAGTCAAGCATTCTTTGTATGTCTGTATTCCGCTATGTCTGACATTGCCGTGAAAACCTGGACTCATTTTTTATGGTTGCTCCTTCTCCCTTATTTACCCATTTGGCTCATGCAGCCATTCTTAGATCCTAAAGAAATATTTAATCTTTAACACATATGGACACTTTAGTGCTTTACACACAGTTCATGTTCACATGTTCAGACAAATTCAAGAGAAAGTATGAAAACACTTGTGAATGAGACCTCTCTTGGTGCCATTTTCTTGAAATGCTTTGCCTTGTATTTACAAGTGGACATGTGTATGGTGTATATTTGTCCTGACGTAGATACGTCTTAGCAAAATTAGAAACAGGCTTAGAAGCTCAATATCTTCAGTATTTATTGTCACTCTTGTTCAGGTTCTTTTCTTTGTTACTTACCTTTGTGGGGCCTTAGCATGGGGCAGGTAGCCGATAGAGGTCAGGACAGACTGAATGGTGGATCTGCTAAGGACTGGCAGCAGACAGTAAACAAAAGGACCGGTAAAAGTCTAAAAGAGAAATTAAAGAATGGAAATTAAGGCTCTTTTAGAGTTATTCACAGCAAGCTATGTAGAGAGTTCGACATTCACAATTTTCAAAAATAAGCATGCCACGGCTCCATAGCTGAAATCCAGAAATATAGCATGGAGACATTAATTGTGTCAATTTGCTGCTATGCACTAATGCTAAACAATATTTAAAAATGTCTGTTCACACTTAAAATGTGACTAAATCAAAACATGAAGAATGCTGAAAGTGATGTGAAACACCCCAAAAAGGTAAAATATCACAGCATACTGTTGCAATTCCATGTTTAAATACCCAACTTTACATCAGAAAACAAACACGTATAGCCTGGTACAAAAAAAAAAACCTCACCCTTTTCAATGGTACAAAGGCTTACAGACTTACGCATAATTAAGGGTGTAGCCACCTGAGGACAGTGCAATTTTAGGACAAGCACATGGCTCTGAGAAATTTGCATCGCTCTCCTGAGTTCCACTCATGCTTCACCTCTTTGCCTATTTTTGCATTATGCGAGAGTCAGGCTTTGCCAAGACAACAGCTGGAGCCACCACACTGAGCAATTCAGGAAACCTATAGGCGGTGTCATTGACGGTTTGCTGTTTTACACATTCATGTAAATGCTACTTTGACATGTATTAGGGTACTTCAAAAAAGTTCTCAGCTTCACTCAGAAACAAGGGAGGTAAAACTCAAACGTCTAAAGCAATTACAGAAAAAAAGAAAGGAAAGCATCCACAGTCAAGTGTGTTTTACATTGCCGTGGGCTGACAAGTTGCTGTGCAAAACTGAGGCCCTTCCTCTAGAAACAACTAAAGTTCAGGCTCAACTAAAGTTTACTGGTGATCACATGGACAAATAAAAGGCCTTTTGGCGGAAATTTTGGCAGTCAAATGAAACAAAAACTGAGCTATTTGGCTACAATGACCAGATGTATGCTTGGAGAAGAGAAGGTGAGGTCTTTACCCGTAAGAACACTATACACACTTTCAAGCATAGGGGTAGTGGTATTATGATGTGGGTCTGTTTTGCTGCCTGTGGAACTGGTACTTTACACAAAGTAAATAGAATAATGAGGAAGGAGGATTACCTCCACATTCTTCAGGAAAAAATAAAATCATCAGATAGAAGGTTTGGTCCTGGATGTATTTGGGTGCTCCATCAAGACAATGACTTCGAACATGCATCAAAAGTGGTAAAGAAATGGCTAAATCCAGCTAGAATTAAAGTTTTAGACTGGTCTACCCAAAGTCTTGATTTAAACCCCAACAAGAACCTGAAGGCTATGCTGAAGAAACAAGTCTGTGTCAGAAAGCCAACAAATTTCATTGAACTGCACCAATTCTGTGAAGAGCAGTGGTCAAGGACACAATCAGAAACTTACCAGAAGCTTGTGAATGGCTACAAAAAACTGTTGAGTTGAACATGGCATGAAAAAGAGACATTTTACCAAATATTAGCATTGCTGTATGTACATTTTTGAGCAGATTTTGTCAAATTTCCAGAAGTCCTATAAAAAATATATGAAAGCACTAATATGCATGATTGTTTTTGTTTGGTTTTTTTTTGACAAAGATGCATGTGTTTCAATGATTTCCTTGGTAAGACTTTAAGAGTTATACGAGTCATTGGAAACTCAAGACTGCCATTATATACATGGTCTTTACAAGTATGTAAACTTTTGCTTGCAACTGTCTCCGTTTCCCAAACTAAAATCCTACTTGTGTGGTTGCTATTTTCAGTGTTGATGAAGTCACCCATGCTTGTGATAAGTATCTGGAAGCTGAAGGGATAAGCAAAGCTTAAACATCAGTGGATCAAGTGCATTACAGTTAAAGGAGACTATGTTGAAAAATAATGCATGAACAGACTTCTGTGACATTTTCTGATGAGGCTGAAAACTTTCTGAAGAACCCTCGTAGCAACAGTTACAAACGCAGGACATGGAGTCAGGGAGGAGGTGGAACATAAAGTGAACTTTACTTATAAACCGATAGAGGATTACAAAATGTCCAAGCAGCTGACAAAACACTGGGAGGAGATCAAAATCACAAGCAGGCACAAAAATTAAAACTATAAACTCAAAATCCTTAAAGGTATAGTGCGAACATAGCTAAAAAAAACACAGACAAATAACTTAGGCAGGTAAACAGGGGATGAGCAGGGAACTGATGCTGGAAACACAGATGAGCTATAGAGTGGAACTGACAACTGAAAAGGGGAAGGACTGAACTATAAATAAACAGAGAGGCTAATGGGAAATGACTCAGGTGAACGCGAAACCAGGAAAATGAGAGCAGAAAAGTGAAAGGGTTCAGGCCGATAACTCAATAGCAGGGGAATTTAGAGACTGGAGAACACAGAGGACACAGAGTCATCTCCCCCGCACCAAGAACAGGCAGACACGTGAAGCTTGTGGGATGTTCCAGGTGTGCAGGGGTTTGTACCATTACAACAAAATCATAGCTGCTGCTGCTGCTGCTCACTGATCAATGTTGGGAGCAAAGGCTTGCCCATGTGCTTCGATGCTTCAGAGGAGTCACTGTTGCATGAAACGCCTGAGGGAGGCAAGCCAGTGAATCAAGTGTGATGCAAATTTTAGGATAAAAATGATGCTATCCACTATCCAAAAGGACAACAGTAAACTTCACTGTGACATTCTAAAGTTCAGCAAAACCGTTTTTTTTGCCCATTAAACATGTGTGTAAACTGCAGTTTGACTGGTTGGCAGAAGCATCCAACCATGAGGTGGGGTTTCCAGTTCACCTGCTCCATGACAAACCATATTTGCTTCACCTTTACTGTACTGGTGGAATTTCAGAGTCAGATGAAAATCTATTTAAATAGCCGGATACCACTTGCAAATAAAAAAACAGTGGCTTCTTATTTGTATGTTATTTTACTCAGGTGCTCTCTTTACTTTTTGGTCATTAGTGTGAAGCCACATTATGAATGGAACTGAACTCCAGAAGTCCTGCAGGACAACAACGCACCTGAACCAACACTTGGTCTGACTTTACAGTGTTTAAATAATTGAACATTCTGGCACCGTTGAGCTTTTTAACTGAACTATCTGACACTAATAGACACTAAACTGAGATCGAGAACGTGAACACAGATGAGAGTGTCTGAAGAAAGAAAGAAAGAAAGAAAGAAAGAAAGAAAGAAAGAAAGAAAGAAAGAAAGAAAGAAAGAAAGAAAGAAAGAAAGGCGCCACCTTGAGAGTCTTGATTTCCTTCTTCCAGGGTTGAAGGAACAGATTGACGCAGAGAGTTTCCAGCAGCTCGGTGGCCTTGATGAAGGCAGACAGGTGTTTCCTGCAGTCTATGCTCTCAGTGCCACAGCCCTCTGTCACTTCTGTCACCGCCTGGTAGAACGGGAACACCGTGAAAGTCCCGGCGGGCTCGGCTCCCCTCAGGAGATACCGAGCCACCTCCTCCAGCAGTCGGGCGTCGCGGCACGGCCGAACCTCGGAGCTCACCTGGAGGTAGTAATTCAGGTAATGTTCGTAAACGTCCTGGCGGTAAACGTCGTCCCGCTCTGCTGCTTCGGTACCGTCCTTCATGACTTCAGACCTGTCCGACTACAACAAGGAAGTATTGCTGTCGAACAACCTGACGAGGAAGTGAAAGTGAGAGCAGCTGAGCCCAGACAGCGCTCCTTTATAGTTTAAACGTTCAAACATCTGGGTTTGATTCGGTAGATAAGGTTGGTGTGAGAATGAAAACACCTGGTTGTATGTAAAATTACAAGATGAACGTAAAAAACATAAAAATGGTTCATGTTAATCATTACTCTTAATAAGCGTACTTTAGTATATTAAACATATAATTTTAAAGCATTTTAAAGTCAAGGGGCGAATATTACATTAATTACATTATAGTGTAAAATATCTTGAATTTTTGCGGTGGAATTATGTAGTGGTATTTAAAAAAAAACAAAAACAAAAAAAAGATTATACGGAAACACATGTTGACGTTTGTCTGGAATACTGTTAAACAAGCGGGGGATGCTCCACTATGTTATCAATAACAAAGTCTGTCTGGGTGTTTACAACAACCTAAAAACGTGTCCACATATTAATAGTTGTAATGTATATTTTGAAAATCCTCGCCCGGATGTGTTGATGTTCGCTTCCGGGGCAGCCTTGTCTCGTGCTGCTGTTGGTTCAGCGTCCTGTGAGAACCAGAACCCGAGGCAGAGTCCGGTCTGTGGAGGTGAGTGAGCTCTGATCAGCTGTGATGAGGCTGTCTGGTCCAGACACTCGTAGGTGTTTGAACGTAGAACGACATTTTATTTTATTTTTTCGTATAACGACATCTTGTAACTACCTCGTGCCTGTCGGTACACAGGAGTTTTTCAGGTGACCAAAAGAACCAGTGTCTGGGTCTGTACCTGTAGCTGTGGCACGGATCAGCATCTCACCGGTTCTGAACTAACACTCCATACGCAGTGCAGCTTCAGAGTTTGGACAGCCTTTCTCATTCAAGAGCTTTGCTTTATTGTCTGTGGTTAAAAAAGCAATTTATAGAGCCAAAGAATCAACATATGCTTATGTAGTAAATCAGAAACTTGTTGAACAAACCAAAGTGTTTCCTGTACACAGGAGTGTACTGAGTGTTTCTGATCACAGTTTTTCATACTCTGGCCAGTCTTGTTGCCAGCTTCATGATTCATGTTCACATCTCCTCCAATTCTTATGCAGCACACTTTCATATGCAGAGCACCGGTTGACTGGTGTTTGTCACTCTGCAGACCAACTCATCCAAACCATCTTGTTTAGGTTTGGATTGTGGGATTGTGGAGGCCCAGTCAGCTTATGCAGCTCTCCATGCTGTCAACCCTTGCAGACTTGGGTACTGATGTCATTCTGTCATCGGTCACTTTGCTACTATTGTTCCTCACACCTTCAGTGTCATAGAGAGCCCCGTTACACCTGTGATATTTGTAATTTATGCAAGATCATATGATACACCTATTGATGGGTAGTAGTGCATAATAATGCAAGAACAGATTAAAATTAAATGTGACCAGGGTGCATTTCCAGACATGAAGCTGATACGTTCAGCTGCTGTCAGAATAACAGAATTCATTGTATGTCTGAAAGAGATTGTATACGGGCTATTTTTCTTGATAAAACAGCCCTCAAAGAGCTTAGAGGAGCCCAGTGCATCATGGGTATCCCCCAGCAGTCTAAACCTGTAGTAGCATAGCTAAGGGACAGTTCAGGTGATCCTGAGCAGTTCTAACTACAGTGCTGTGAAAAAGCATTTGCTCCCTTCTCAAATTCTTATTTTTTAAAAATATTTTCCCCACCTTAATGTTTAAGACCATCAAAGAAATGTAAATATCAGACAAAGATAACCCAAGTAAACACAAAATGCAGTTTTTAAATGATGATTTTATTTATTAAGGAAAGCAAGCTATTCAAAGCTATGTGGCCCTATGTGAAAAAGTAATTACCCCCTAAACCTAATAACTGGTTGGGTCACCCTCAGCAGCAACAACTGAAATCAAGCGTTTTCTAGAACTGGCAATGAGTCTTTCACATCTCTGTGGAGATATTTTGGCCCACTCTTCTTCGTAGAATTGTTTTAATTCAGCAATACTGGAGGGTTTTGGAGCACGAACAGCCTTTTTAAGGTCATGCCACAGCATTTCAATCAGATTCAAGTCCAGACTTTGACTAGGTCATTCAAAAACTTTCATTTTGCTTTTATAAGCCATTCAGAAGTGGACTTGCTGGTGTGTTTTGGATCGTTGTCCTACTGCAGAACCCAAGTGCGCTTCAACTTGAGGTCATGAACTGATGGCTGAACATTCTCCTTCAGGATTTTCTGGTAGAGAATTCATGGTTCCATCAATCACAGCAAGTCGTCCAGATCCTAAAGCAGCAAAGCAGCTCCAGACCATCACACTACCACCACCATGTTATGAATGGTCTGTATGGACTGAGGGGACGGTGAAAGAAATGAAGTCCTGGGAGCAAATGCTATGGCTTGACTGTTTGCGTGAAATGTAGGATGATAAGTAAACAGGCAGCAAACCAAGGATGGACCTAAAAATACTTGCTTCAATTGTACTTTTAAATGTAAATGTGGATTTTGATTCTTTGGTTTCTTTGTTCAAATTGTTCCATAAACTGATCCCTTTCACAGAAACACAACGCCCCATCACTTTTGTTCTGAATTTGGGCTCTTTAAAGATCTCAGTTACTTTCTCTTTTTCAAATCTTTTCTGAATGATTATTGGTAATATTTTTTATTTGCTTTGATCATTTGGTTATCTTTGCCGAATATTTAAATTTGTTTGATGGTCTTAAACATTGAAGTGGGGGAAATATTTTTTAAAAAATAGAATTCGGGAAAGTGGCAAATACTTTTTCACAGCACTGTATAATCTTTATCAAAGAGGAAGGTTTTAAACCTGATCTTCAAACTGCAGATAGTGTCTGCCTCCTGAACCCAAACACAGAGATCAGAGATGTAAAACATCAAAGATGACTTGGAAGAAGAGATTACCTTTATGTAGTGTTGTCAAAATCTAGATTTTTCAGTACACATTGATTTCTTAATATTTCAAAAAGTTTCAACAAACATTTTCCGCAGTATTGTCACACCAGTACTACTTCCTCTCTCCACCAGCTGACACACAGGCACTGGTCAGCATCGTCCTGCCTTCTCCTGCTCCCTTCTGTTGTCACTCCACATTTGATTAGTGCTTCATTTGATTTCTTTTACTCATATGTTACTTGAAAATGCATAAGAATGCATTGCTTTTCTTCTAAATTTCACTGTAGTTCTCTTTGGACTAATAGACTGTTGATATGATGGGACAAAGAAGACGCCTTGAAATGCAGCATGTTGTCCCTTTGTTATATTCACATTTTAATCAGATATTGTTAATTTTCTGTTTTCATTGCAACGCAGTAAGATGTTCCAGTGACATCAATACATTTCTGTCGACTAGTAACCTATCCATGTGGTGGTCTAAAGGGGCATTTCATGTCCACCAGTTGTCAGGACAGTGGTACTAAGTGACATGCTGATGTGAGGTAATTGGGCAGCGCTGAATATCGGAATATCATCATTCCAAAATATATGTAGAGTTGCTTTGAGGCATTCATACCATCAGCAATAGAACACACATTTCAGATATGACAGTCAGATCTTCTTTGGCAGCTGTGAACTTCAGCCCCTCATCACTGGTGTCCTACCTGTACGTCATACTGTGTGACATCAGGTTGTATTGCTTTGGTGTCCTCTTCAGAAAATGGGGGAAAAAACTCTTTGTTCCTCTATCACGTAGCTGATATGAACAGTTGTATTTTGTTTTTTGTCTGTCATGTGTGAACATATGAATGTAACGTTGCATCCATCTGAATCTGAAGAATTTTAGCATGGTGGTGCACATATCTGTCATGAATATAACTATTCTTAACTTGGTGGTCACTAGCCCTTTCTGGTCTCACTTTGTCATTCAGTTGAAAGCTTTGAAATAAACTAGCATGTGTGGACTACCTTGAGTTTGGAAAATGTTTGTCCCTGGCTGTGAGTTGGTCATGGCAGTACATCCTTTCACCTTTAGTGATTAGTTGTGTTCTGTTGATCCTGAAACTGCACTAATGACAACTTTGATAAAGTGATGCATTTTCATGGTATGTAGAGTTACAAATAATCTAATAAGAGGAAAGAGATGTTTTTTTGTCTCAGCATTAAACTGTTGTACAGCTGCTCTTGGGTACATAGAACAGAACTGGTTAGGTATTCAGTCTACTAATGTACACTGTAGCTGGACCCAGCACTTTTGAGAAGCAGTGATTTAATGAAAATTCTTGTTTAAAGGCAAGTGCAGAGGTCATACTATGATTCCCCTTTCTTATTTCCTCCTTTAAGTCTTGCTCTGTCTGTTCATTTGCAGGTCGGAGAAACACAGACATGAAGAGCAGAAGTAGTGGCTGTGTGGACGGTCATCTCAAACAAAGAGTGGAGCAGGTACCAGTCAGTCCTTGTTACTCTCAGGCTGTATGTCAGGGTTGTTTTTTCAGCAAACTAGGAAAATTTAAAAAAAAAAAAATCAAAAATCATTAAAATCACCATGTGGCTATCAAAGGTCATCATGAAAAAGCCATAAATTGTGATGTCAAATAAATGTGATGCTTCAGTTTGCCCTGTTCTTAGATGACCTACCTGATCCTGCTGTGTCGTTTTTGTTGTGACACGCAATCAGGGATTAGGTCTCAAATTCTGATGTCAGTTTTAGTCTTCTGGATCATATTTCATGGTAAGTTCTGTTTTCAGTATCTGGCTTCCAGCAACAGGGAATATGTGGACCTTTCAGCCATGGCTCAGGACCTTCAAAGACTATACAGGCAAGTCATTTGTATCTAGCTCAAGCAAAACCAATGACTCTTCTTAACTGTGCTTTAATTTGTCCAACAGTAATTGTTGTTATCAGGATGAACCGTTAAATTAACACCAGTACTTCTGTTAAATGTATTAAAAATATTCCTTTTAAATGTTCAGTTATTCTACTGTGATTGATGTATATGAGGCAAAACACCTCCAAGTTAGAATTCAACAGAAGTACAATGTGCAGCCTCTAAAAATGAACATACAGTTCTAAACATCTTGGTCGTGAATCCCAGACTTCTGTAAAAATGATCGCCACATTTTTGGCACATTTTACTGTGTAACCGATAACCTAACTGAATATAAAGTGCATATTGACAGTGATAAGGATATATTGTGTCTTCAGAATGGAGTATGGCAGAAGAAACAAGACAGCTTTTAGGATTCAAGTAGAGAAAGGTAAGAGAGGCAGAAATTGTTTTATTCTTTATTACAATGTAGAAGTATTCTGGGTGGAACATCTTTTGAGGGCAGTTTTTTTAAAACTGTAAAATACCCTTCCAATGGAGAACAGATATGATGAGTGTGGCAATGGTTTCATGAAGACAAAGAAATAGTTTGTAATTCTGAGAAAAGAAAAGCAATAATGCTCATGACCTCTCCAGCCTCACACACCAACCAGTCCACTGCAGCTTTTAGGATTCTGCAATTCTTTTAGAATTTGTACTGTGAGGAGTTCTGATTTGTTTTGTCCAAATGTCGGCTCTCCAAGTGTATGAAGCAGTCACAAAGGAGTCGGGATTGAATGACCTGGAGACCAAACACTTAGCTAAGAGAGCCAAACACAGCCACAATGATGCTGGGTAAGGACATGTCATTCTATCTACTGCACACATACTTTTGTTTTTTTGACTGTTTTTATAAAATGATTGATTCATACAAACCTGTGTGTTCACAGTGATGGGAGCAGCAGCTCAGAGTACTCTGACAGTGATGATGACCACCCTCTGGACAACCCTGTAAGAAATGATAGGTGAAGGTTACATCTCAAGGCCACATGCAGAACTACAGTATAGTGTGTTGCTCAGCATTTTAACCGCAGTAGGTTATATATGTGATGTTACACTCACAGCACTTAGCTCCACCAAGACTGCACAGTCCTTTTAACTAAGGACTTAAATAATTGACAGTGTTGCAATATGTTCAGTCTGCATCTTGTCCTAAATCTGTGTTAGAATGTACTAGTTGATAGAGTAATGATGTATTTCAGAGAATTTTGATGGGGTTTTTGATGGCAACAGCTCTGCCAATAAAGTTGTACCTGAGGCGGCTGCTGATGAAGAATTCATTTTTGTGCCATTTATCAATCAGATAATTGAAAGACAGAACCACAAACCATCTAGACTGTTGGCAAAGCGGAAATACATGCAGCTAGTGTCCCTAGAGAAGTATGAATTGACCATGACTTTCATAGTTACCTCAGTGCCCTCGATCCTTCTCCTATAGAAGCAAAAGTAGTTTTCCAGGCCACATTTCCACATTGGAAAGTCAGAAGATTTCACAAAAGCAAACAGTTCTGGAAAATGATGGCCTTCACCTCCAGTGGCCATAGCCGTAGTAAAGGAAAGAGGTGACCTCAGATCTCAGAGACTGTGATTAGTGATTACTGTGGTGACTAATTTGGATTTGTTATTAGGTGAAGGTTTTTCAGTAAAACCTAAGGTTTGTGATTTAATTCACAGCTCCTCTCATCTAAATACTCGTATTACAGGTGCATCTCGAATATGTAGAACATCAAAAAAAAAAGTTTAGTTTTTAAAAAAATAATTTAATTAAAAAGGGTAATATACTCCTGTACTGTATATTCATTACATGTAAAGTGAAAAAAATCAAACCTCTTTTATGATGACTATGGTCTATAGCTCATTAAAATCAGAAATGAAATATTTTGAATTATTAGAATATTTCATTTTGAGTCTGAATACAGGCTATCTCTGTCTAGTTCAGTACACACAACCACAATCATAGGGAAGACTTCTGAGTTGGAGTTTTAATACACCTTCTGATGCTACTTGGACACGTCGTCATCAGTGAAGTACCCGGGGTCATAGGGTGTTTCGGGTATTTAGTCTTCATACACCCTCACCCCGGTGACCCAGTTCCCAGCTTGTGTCCAAGTGGCATGTTGTTTCCACGGTTCCCCCTTATGGATCCACAGCCACCGTGAGGCCCTGTCTGCAGCCTCTAAGGTGTTTCTGGTGGCTCTCTTCAGTTGCAGTCCTTTCACTCCAAGGAGTTTAAGAGTTCGCAGAAGTGAGGGGCCAGCGAAGCCTTGGCACCCGACCTCGACTGGCTCACAGTGGATTTTCCAGCCGCTGTTCCAGCACTCCGTGCTTAGCTCAGTGAATTTGGCCTCTTCAGTCCAGTCTTCCCAGGGGACAGTCAGTTCCATGATAATCACTTGTTTAGTGGACTCCGATGCTAGTACCACGTCCGGGCGGAGAGAAGTGGTTTTGATGTTGGCAGGGAACTTGAGCTGTCTTCCAAGGTCAACTTGAAGCTGCCAGTCACGAGCGGAGGTGAGGAGTCCCCCTGTAGAGTTAGGCTGGTGATGTTGAGCCTTCTGCCCCTCTCTAATGAAGGTGATTAACTGTTTGGGGTCTGTCTGGGTCCTGCTGTGCTGGATCGCTGTACAGATGGATTCTGCCAAAGCTTTTAGAACTTGGTCATGGCGCCAGCGGCACCAACCCTCCCCTAACGCTTTTGAGCAGTTGCTCAAGATGTGTTCAAGAGTGCCCCTCTTCTGGCACAGCTTGCAGTCGGGAGTGTCTACCAGTCCCCAGATATGTAGGTTGGCCGGGCTTGGAAGGACATCATAGACCGATTGGATGAGAAACTTAATGCGAGATGGTTCTGCTTTCCAGAGCTCTGCCCAGGTGATTCTGCGGAAATCTGCCTGCTCCCACCTGGTCCACGCTCCTTGTTTGGACATGCCAATGATTTTATTGCGGCGTTCTTCTGCCACCTCGGCTCATATCTCGTCCTGGATCAGTCGACGCTTCTCCTCTCCACAGACTAGATCGGCTTCGGAAGGAAACCAAGACCTGCTCTACCTGTTGCCACAGAGCCCACCAGCACTTTATGCCTGAGTTGAGCTTCAGCTTTAGTGATGGCTTCTTGCGCTCGCCACTTCCTCCTGGTCTTCACGAGGATTCCTGCTGCTGCAACTTTGGTGTCTGCAGAGTCCCGGTACAACATCACCTCAACATCATTCCTCTGTTAGTCCACTGAAAGAAAGATGAAGCTTGTTGGAATGGCCGTCCAGGGTGATGCTGCTCAAGGGTCGGGGGAGCCCCAGCCATCTCCTAAGAAACTGGCTGATGAACCTCTCCAGAGCCTCTACCATTATTAAAGGTACTTCATAGACTAACAGGGGCCAGAGTATTCTTGGTAGGACTCCATGCTGGTAGATCCAGGCTTTGAATTTTCTGCGGAGGCCCGATTTGTCGAAGTGGACAGTTCTCTCTTGGTTTGCTGTATGGCATCTGAGTCCTTCAGGGAGCTGTTGAAGATCGTGGCCAGGCCTTGACTGGTTTCTCGGTCACTGATGGAATTGTGGTCTCTCCCAGGGAAAAGCAGAACTTGTCGGACACTTTACCCTTTCTCAGGACCAGAGACCTGGACTTAGTGGGCTTGAAACTCATCCTTGCCAAGGAGAAGAACCGTTCAAGCCCCTGAAGGAGCCACCTGTATCCTGGAACAGATGTTGTTGTCACTGTTAAGTCATCCATAAAGGCTCTTGAGGAGGGCTGCCGAGTCCCATATCTTGACTTGGGCCCTTTGCATTCCACTTCAGCAGACTTACAATTCAAGTTATCCAGAACAAGATCATTGACTCCCTCCACAAGAAGAGTCTGTCATAGAAGGCCATTGCTGAAAAGGCTGCTGTTGGCAGAGTGCTGTTCAAAGTATATTAAGAAAAAGTTGACTGGAAGGGGCTGCAAGGTGGCGCAGTTGGTAGCACTGTTGCCTCGCAGCAAGAAGGTTGCCGGTTCGCGTCCCGGTGGGGGCACCGGNGACCTGTCCAGGGTGTCCCCTGCCTTCGCCCTAAGTCGGCTGGGATAGGCTCCAGCCCCCCCGCGACCCTAATGAGGATTAAGCGGTGTATAGAAAATGGATGGATGGATGACTGGAAGGGAAAAGTGTGGTAGGAGAAGGTGCACAAGCAACAGGGAAGATGGCAGCCCTGAGAGGATTGTCAAGAAAAGTCTATTCAAGACTTGGAAGAGCTCCACAAGGCTTGAGGCTGGTGTCAGTGCATCAAGAGCCACCGAGCACAGACGTCTTCAGGAAAAGAGCTGTAACTGTCACATTCCTGATATCAAGACATTCCCGAACCAGAGACGATGTCAGAAGATCTTACCTGGACTAAGGAGATAAAGACCTGGACTGTTGCTCAGTGCTTCAAAGTTCTCTTTTCAGGTGAAAGTAAACTTTGCCTAGAGTGTGCTGGAGGAATGGAGTGGAGAGTCACAGAATCCAAGGCATTTGAAGTCCAGTGTGAAGCTTCCACAGTATGCAATGACTTGGAGTTCCATATTATCAAGTCCAAAGTACACACAGCCATCTACCAGGAGATTTGAGTGCTTCCTGCTTCCATCTGCTGACATGCTTTATGAAGATGCTGATTTCCTCTTCCAGCAAGATATTGCACCTGCCCACAGAGCCAAAACTACGACCAAATGGTTTGCTGACCATGATTTTACTGTACTTGATTGGCCAGACAACTCACCTGATCAGAACCCCTTAGAAACCCATAGGGGTATTGTCAAGAGGGAGTTGAAAAACACTGACCCCAGAAACTGAAGGCTGCTATCAAAGCAACCTGGGCTTCAATAACACATCAGCAGAGTCAGGCTGATTGTCTCCATGCAACGTTGCATTGATGCAGTAATTTGCGGTAAAGGAGTTCCAACCAAGTACTGAGGGTATAAATGAACATACTTTTCAGAAATGAGACTTTTCTGTCTTGTAAAATGTTTCTTTGAATGATCTTAGGAAATATTCCAACAATTTGAGATACAGGATTTCTGATTTTCATTAGCTATAAGCCATAATCATCAAAATGAAAGCAGAAATTGCTTGAAATATTTCACTTTACATGTAATGGATATAGAATATATAAAGTTCACCATTAAATTAGTTAAAAAATGAACTTTTATACAATATTCTAATAATTTACTCTTTCAACCTAGACAAATAGTTTCCCCCTCTTTCTAGTTGTCTTAAGGCTGGCTAACTGTATCTGGGACTGGCACCTATATGTACCCAGCCACAGCTGTTTTTGACAGTGAGATGTATTCCTTCTTTCTGCCATCCACAGCTCACCAATCACATGAACTCCTCTCTTACATCTCTGTACCGAAAGGGAAATCCTGCTCCTAGCAGTCCTGGCAGCACAAGCAACCCACTTCTCAATGCAGGAACAGTGGTTTCCACAGGAGGCAGGTTCATTGGTAAAGGCCCTGAGAAGAGAAGCATCCTCATCGATCTGTGTGAAGAGGAACCAGCTAACACAGCAACAAGTGTATGTAACTATAAAGAGCATGTCCGTTTACTTCAGCATGTCTTGGCTGTAACTAAGTAGGTCTCAAGTGTACTGGTGGTTTTGCTGTTACATGGCCATTGATTTTGAGAACAGACTTTACACTACTGGCAATATATTAACCACGTCCTTCAAGCAGTCTCCTGGAATGGCTCTCATGTAACAGGTGAGCCTTGCCAAAAGCAAAAAATTGCAGCAGTTGCGTTTTATTTGGAAAATGTAATGAACTTTGAAAGGTTCTTTCAGTGCCATCGCAAAAATGATAAAATACTTTGATGAAAATAGCCCTCAAGACCAAAACCTTGTCATTAGAAGAGTAGCTGCTGAGCTCAAGGTTTGAGAGGGATGAAAAAAATTGAAATTGCAGAAGGGACACACCTTAACAGACAACACTAGATAAACTAGAATTGTTCGAGGCTGTGAGTTGCAGAGCCAGTTTATAGATGGGATCCATAGGAACATTCTCTTCAGTAATGAGAAGCTGTTCGCCATTGAGCAAAAGTTCAACACTCAGAATGATTAGATCCTGCCCAAAGTCAATCAGTAATCACCCCAGACTTTCAAATCATCAGAAGGACCGTGGTTTTTGTCGCACAAGGTGCCAAAGTCAGCATGAAGTCTATCGGGAGACCATTTTGCACACTGTTGTGAAGCCATGGGCCCAGCAGCACTTTGGAGACCAACACAGACTGTGCTTCGGCACACCAAGCAAAGGCCCCTGTTGCCTGGTCCCAACGGAACTTTCCTTATTTGATATCACCACTTTTTCTATGCGTTGTGAGCTTTCTGAGCTATCGTTGAAAATTTTTGCTGCAGAACACATGCCGCACCCTGTATTTATCCGTTGTTTGTTAACTGCATTAATTGCAATGTATTATTTAATGTTTTAATGGCACTGTGGAAAATAGTAAAAAAAAAAATATTGAAAAGTCCCTGAATGAGTAGGTATGTCCTTGTGATTACTGTTTATGTTCAGCTGACATAACTTACCTCATGCACTAACATTTTGTCACCAACAGACTGATGCGTCGATGCTAGAGCCTGAGAAGTCGCACAAAAAATCAAAAAAAAGGATAAAGAATCTAACTGAAACTACGGAGTCTCGCACCCTGAACAAGAAAGGTACTGTACTACCTCATCTATTTGCTTGTTTGAGTATAAAATATAGATTCTAACCTTAATACTGAACCCCTTGCAATTGTACAATTCTCACAGAACTTGTCAAGCATTCATAATTGTTTTGTTTATTGTAGCATATTCAGTAATTGTCCATTAATTGTCAAATATAGTGACATGTCTGTAACAAGACACCACAGGCCACTGTGATGTCCTTCACTATGTTTCTTCACAACTGTTTTTATGAAATTTCTCAGCAAAATCTAAGTCACAAGAGCTGCTGTATCCAACTCTGACATTTGAAGATGTGGGAGGTAATGAAGAGACATTAACGGTCAGTACCTTTAACTTCCTACTTTGTACCTGTACCAGCCTTTTTTCAATAATGAAATAGACATAGCTGCAGGGCAGGGCCGTTGTGTGTCCTAGGAGTCACCAAAGACAGATGTTAAAGGCACAGCTAGAGGTCCTGGGTTCAAACCTCTGTCAGGTGGTAGAGCATGTCGGTCAATGATCAGGTGGTCGGTGGTTCAATTCCACCCCGTAACCTGTGTTACCCAAGGGTGTCCTTGGGCAAGACACTTCACCCACCTTGCCTGGTGTGAATGCGTATGAATGGATTGAGGTGGTGATCGGAGGGGCCGTAGGCGCAGAGTGACACCTCTCTTCAATCATAGCTACCACCACCGGAATGAATGTGTGTGAATGAATAATTGACAGTGTAAAGCGTCTTTGAGTGCCTAGAAAAGCTCTATACAAATCTAATCAATTATTGTGTTCTCTCTGTGCAGCGTGGGTTCTCTCTGGGTTCTCTGGCTTTCTCCCACTGTGCAAAAACATGCTGAGGTTAATTGGTGATTCTAAATTGTCCACTGGTGTGAATGTGATACTTAGTTGTCTCTCTGGGATGTCCTGCGATAGACTGGCGACCCTGCCTTTACACCCACCACTGGCCTTCACCCAGCGAAGGACTGCTGGTTACACTTGCTGTATGGGATTCACTGTCAACAATTGTCAACAGCTTTAGTCCTTTTTGTGTATCTTTTTTTGCGTAGGTCTTCCAAGCAGTTAGCTTTAGCCGTAGTTCATTCAGCTGGTTACCCTAACACAACAGGGCATTAATTTAGCATGAGCATATATTATATAATCTATTTGTATTGCAGTTTTTGCTTACCATTATTTGACATCATTGCAGGAGGTCTGTAAGCTGCTGATCCACATGCGTCACCCAGAGGTGTACCAGCAGCTGGGAATGGTTCCTCCAAGAGGCTTTCTTCTCCATGGACCACCTGGCTGTGGAAAGACCCTGCTGGCCCAGGCCGTGGCTGGAGTGAGTTTCCAATAAGTCATTATTTAGCAGCATGAGTGGACATGAACCTGTGAAAACAGATCTTTCTTGGTAGTCAGATATGGGTGGTTATTGTTGTTATGACATTTTTTGAAGTGTTGTGGTATATCTGTGGTATGATGAGCATACAGTAGTGTGGCTATTTCTAAGTACATTTGCAAACTTGTTCTGGACAAGCGGAAGACATGCTGCACCTTAACTAGGTATTAATTTTCTACCTCAGTGGTACTCAAAGCGCTTTACAATGTTTCACATTCACCCATGCATACACCAGTGCCTACCATTGGGAGCAACTTGGGGTTCGGTGTCTTGCCCAAAGACACTTGGGCATGCGTAGGGGCTGGTTATCGAACATTGCGACCTGTGGACAACCCACTCTGCCACCTGAGCCACAGCTGCCATAAGAGTAAGAGGGACATCAGTAACGATGGTGTGTGTTTGTGTTAAATATCGGGGTGTGATTGTGTGTTTCAGGAACTGCAGTTGCCCATGTTGAAGGTGTCTGCTCCAGAGCTGGTGTCTGGAGTGTCTGGGGAGTCTGAACAGAAGCTCAGGGAACTGTTTGAGCTGGCTGTGGTCAGTCGTGCTTTTCTTCTTTTATATGATTCTCGGAAGTGTGTGGAATGATCAAAGGCTATAGACTAGAGGACGTATAGCAAACAGAGTTGAGATCATTTCAGTTTTTATAATATAGTGCCAAAACATAGCATACATCATCTCAAGGAACCAAACATGCTAAGACCCTACAGTATTAAAGAGAGAGACCCAGCAGGAAATGAGTGGTTGTTACAATGATAATAGTAAAGATAGTTAAAGGTGTAATGTTATTAGTGGTAACAGGATAATAACAACAATGGTAAGGAGAATTGAGAATAAACAAAAAGCAATAAACACTGGGCAGGTTGGTTGGCCCAGCACAACAGACTGGAAACATGCAGCTCTGGAGACAGAGATACCTGCAGAAAGGAACAGGTAAAGAGGACAGAGAGCAAAGAATGCAAACTTCAGGAAAGTAAAGACACAAAGTTAATGACATGCAAATGGAGAGAGGAGGAGAGCTCCTCATGGGAGGTCCTCCAGCAGCATAGGCCTGCTACAGCTTAACTAATGGATACAGCATCATCTAAAGCAATAGTTTCTCAAGGAAACCACATATTCAGCTGATGTGTCTGTGGTACTCTTGACATGGTGATATATGATAAATAATGCTGATTTCTCTGGATATCCTGCTTCTTTTCTTCTCTTGCAGACCTCTACCCCATGTATCCTTTTTATAGATGAGATCGATGCAATCACCCCTAAAAGAGAGGTAGCCTCTAAAGACATGGAGAGGAGGATTGTAGCCCAGCTGCTGACCTGCATGGATGGTATGATACACTGCATTCACAGTGACATGTAAGACCCATAAGGACATTTCTGTTTGCTAGCAGGAACAAGCAGACTCAGACTTAAAGTCTAGATGATATTTCACATCATTAGTGTCTGTCACCTGACACTGACCAATCAGTAGAGGTCATATTAATTAATCATTTAATGCAGAGTACCACTTATTGCATGGTTAGTTCATCTAAAATCATCAGAGGCCTTCTACTCGACTTTCTTTGATTTGCTTGAAACATTTTTTTAGTAAACTATGGATATAGAAAATAATGTCAGTGAAAATGTAGATTGATGCATAAAATACTTTATGCATCTCCAGTATTGGACAAGTTCATCAAATAGTCCATAATTATAGGTGAGTAGAACAATGAAAAAAGCGAGGCCACTACCTGTAGGTGCATATCACAATAATACAAAACCAAAAATACAAAATAATTTTTCACAATTTTTTCATTTTTTTTTTCAATTTTTTCACAAGAATGAAAAAAAGTTGTTTTTGCCGAACTTTCATAATTTATTGAGCAAATATGACAAATTGTGCCACAAAAACAACAATAATTTTCAGATTCCACTTTGTAAGCTGAAGAAACAGATGGATTAATTACCCTACCTATTATTATATTACTATTGGAAAGATGCTTTAAGGTAGGTCTTAGAGGCCAAGCTGTCTGTCAGACAGACAGACAGAAAGAACAAACAAACAAACAAACAGTTTAAAATCCATAGTGTATAGGAAATAAATTCAGGCTAATCAAAGATAGTCAAGCGGCAATTGTTTTAAAAATTCGATGATTTGGGATGGGCTGCAAGGTGACTTGGTGGTTAGCACTGCGGCCTCCAAGCTAGAAGATCCCTGGTTCGTCCCGTTAGGACGCCTGGGATCTTTCTGTGTGGAGTCTCCGTGTTCTCTCTCTGCAGCGTGGGTTCTCTCTGGGTTTTCTGACTTCCTCCCACAATCCAAAAACATGTTGAGGTTAATTGTCCGTAGGTGTGAATGTGAGTGTGCTTGGTTGTCTGTCTTTAAGTGGAGCCCTGTGATAGACTGGTTACCTGTGCAGGTGAACCTGCTTTCACCTGAGTCAGCTGGGATAGACTCCAGCCCCCCATGACCCTAGTGAGGATTAAGCGGTGTATAGATAATGGATGAATGGATGATTTGAGATGGAATGATCCTGGGTCATTGCATTGTGCGTGCTTATGAACATACCATCTCTTTATTATGGCAGACCTCACATTCAGTTATCACCAATGACACTCAACCCAAATCTCATACTTTTGAATAAGACTCATTTAGGAGCATTTTTACAGGTTTTTTGTTGCTTGCTTCTTGGCAGACTTGAACAGTCTGACAGTGACAGCTCAGGTCCTGGTCATCGGTGCCACCAACAGGCCAGACTCCCTGGACCCTGCCCTACGCAGAGCTGGACGCTTTGACAGAGAGATCTGCCTGGGTATCCCAGATGAAGGAGCCCGTCAGAGGTCAGCCATTCATGATTATAGACAAGTAATGTCATTGTTAAAAAGCTAATTATTAGAGTGGTGATTCTCTAGATTATTAGTCTTAAAATTATTTCGATTTGCATTTTTGTGCTTTTTTTTGCTGGTTTTGTTGAAGGTCCATGTGCCATCCCCAAATATTAAAGGGAATGTCCAGGGGTGATTAGAATCTTTAAGAGTCATCATAAGAGTACCCTAAATATCTCTCACAAATCTCCTGTGGTTCTGGATTTTCCATAAACAAAATGGGAGTCTTTCACCATCAGGTTTACCTCCTGTGGAAGGACCACCCAGTTTGGGTTCAGGAGGCAGACACACTCTACTTTTAGGATCAGGTTTAAATCTTTCAAACCATATTTGGCTGGCTCAGGTAACACTGAACCATTTTACAGTTATTCAGTGCTGCTGCTATGGTCCCAGGCTGGTGGGAACCCCCCTGAAATGCACCACCAACCTCTCCTATTCTTTCCTCTCTTTCACGCTTCATGTATTTTTTCCCACTATTCCCAAGGAGCATCCCCAAATCATGATGCTTTGACTGGTCCTATGTAGCGGTTGTTGTGTGCAGTCTCTCTCATCTCAGCTGCTGAGGCTTGTCTCTCATTTAGAGAAGCAGCAGGTGTTTTGTGGCCTCCCTCACTCGTCTCTGTCTTGCACAATCACTGTACTCGTATCATCTCCATCTCTGTCATTTTGTGACTTCAAGAATCAGCTGGCTACACCTGTGCTAATTTTGGTGACTTGTTTGAAGAGGGTGAATAATTAAGCAGTCATTTATTTTACACGTTATATTTCTAATGCATCGGGACCAGTGGTAGTCAGATTTAGCCATTTACCACATGGTCCTCGTCTCTCACTCTGTTGATGATCACACAGTTTGGATACATAAACAGAATTTTTGTGCTTTGTCAGGATCTTGAAGACGTTGTGTCGAAAGCTAAAGCTGCCGGAGGACTTTGACTACCAGAAGCTGGCCCGGCTCACCCCAGGCTATGTAGGTGCAGATCTTATGGCTCTGTGCCGCGAAGCTGCGATGAGTGCTGTAAACAGGATTCTGCTGGAAGTAAGGGGTCCTCCACAGAGCCAAAACCAGAGCTCTACGGAAGATTTTTTATCGAGCGGAGTTCAGACTGAGGCTGCTTTGACAGACAGAGAGGTCGGAGAACAATCAGACATCAACCCGGTTCCTCAGAAAGAGTCAGGACAGAATCACCTGCAGGTATGAAGAGCTACAGCACGATATTCACAAGCGTCACTCAGTATGGTTGACTCTCACTCGGGTGCACTGTGTACTGTGTACAGGCAGTTTATCTGTTAGGAATCAGATAGATGAACATTCCTGAACAAAACAGGAGTGAAACTCCTGCTGTAGGTATGAAACTGTCTTTACCTATTCACATAAACATCTTCTGGCAGTATTTGTAGCAGACATCGGTAAGGTAGCGCTTCAGGAAGGTATAGATGGACTTTAAATGCCATATTAGTGTTATATCTCTTGTCATTTGTATCAAAAACTTGAGACTACTGTCAAACATTTTCCAAGGCACACAATAGTGTTTGGGTGTAATAAATGGGTTTTACTAGCTGCCAGGCTGCTATTGTTTTACATTTTAAGCCACAATGAAATTCAACCTACATAAATTCACAACCAAAAAATAAGCAGCGTTGCTTTTCTTACAAAAGTATTTACTTTAATACCTGAAGAGTTGAAAATATTAGTCATGACGGCTTTTATGATGCTCTAGATCTGTTGTCCTGCTATGCTTCCAAACATTTCCAAACTTCCATCATGCCAGAAAACGTTAGTTATGTAATGCCACTGTCTGTCATTTAGTTTGAGAGTTCCGTGTATTTCCTCCGTCTCGTGTTGTTCTGATGAATCATATGCTGGTTTCAGCAGGGGGAGCTGTGGCACCTGCTGCCTCTGCTGAAAAACACAGTGTCACTGACAGAGGAGGAGCTGGCTGGCCTGTCCATCCTCATGTCAGACTTCCAGGGCTCTCTGGCCAGTGTCCAGCCCTCCGCTAAGAGGGAGGGCTTTGCCACTGTGCCAGATGTCACCTGGGAGGATGTGGGAGCTCTGCAGGACATCAGGGAGGAGCTCACCATGGCCATACTGGTAAACACCACACTTAAATGTTTTATTTAAAGATAAACACCCTGTGATGAGCCTTTTCATTTTGTTGTCTTTTGTCATACTCTACTTGCTTTACTACAGTCATAGGTTTGGAGGAATTATTAGTGTTCTCTGTAATCTTCATTTTTGTCTTTTCCTACTACTGGATCCAGATATCCACCATGTAGTCACTCTGATATTATCCACCACAGCTACATGATAAACACATTGAGTCCTTTGGGGTACAGTGATGGCCCGGCCCTGATGTGAGCTGGCTCGTGTTTGACCTGGATCATTGTCCCTGTGCTCAGTCTATAGAGTGTTAGTACAGGATAACGTGGTTGTGTGTCCCATACAGGCTCCAGTGCGTTCTCCGGAGCAGTTCAGAGCTCTGGGGCTTAGTGCTCCATCTGGAGTGCTGCTAGCTGGACCTCCAGGATGTGGAAAGACCCTGCTGGCCAAGGTGCCCCACCACACCGACACAATCATCCATGATAGGTTACTGTCTTTAGATAGATTCCAAGAATGACCCTGACATTTTGACTGGGACCAAAAAAGGCTTGTAAGAGCTGTGAGTAAGCTTCCAATACCGGCCAGTTCTTTACAGTGTGAAGGACATCACATAACATCCCCCTGTATGGATGGTGTCAGAAACATAACCCTTGCTTGCTCTTTGACACAGAATTGCAAGATTAAACTTTTGATAAAGAACATAAAAAAAGCCTGATAAATATTGGGAGCACATTTTTGAGTCAGGTGAGACCAATATTCATTTTTCAGCTTAAATGAAATCCAAAACAAAACAAAAAAGACTGACTTGAATCCAGCAGAACACCTTTGGGGTATTTTAAAGAAAAAAGTAGAGCAACACAATTCCTTCAGCAAAGAGCAGCTGAACAAATACATATGAAGTATTGTTTTAATAAAAGATTTGAACCTCAGTAGTGAAAGGTATACTGACTTTAGTAGCATTAACTTCGGTCTGTGATGTCTTTTTTTTTTAAAGTGTAGTGAATCTAAATGGTTGGCAAATGATTGAATGACTCTAGCAGAGGCCACATTGTTAATTATTGGCTTTTGAAAATTTGAAAATGTTCAAAGTTCAGTCTTCTGTTGACATTTCACCAACTTTTGAGATCTGTAACATAATAGTTTTTTTTTTGCTATTTTAACATGCCAAAGTGGTGATGTGGTATCATTTGTAGAGCCACAAAAACTAGCGTGCATAGGTGCAAGGCTCAGTATGTGTGCAAATTCCAAGTTGCTTCCATGTAGTGTTCATGTGGAAATTTAACAAGATATGAAGCTTGTTTTGCCTAACCAAATGTTCTCATATATACGTGAAATTAATGCTGAACAGAGAAACTGATGACTGCTCAACTTAATGTACATCACAATAAATGTCATTTTATTGAAAACATCATGGCAACACTTGAAGGATGCAGCTGGCCCACATGGCTGCATAAACTTTAACACCACATCCTTCCCCTTCGTCTTTGTCAGTGGTGAATCCAAGCGACCACTTCCCGTCGTACATGCCGTTCGGATACCTTCGTCTGATGAGATCTGCTCTGTGCTGATATTCCATGTTCTGTCACCCATCCTCTATATCAGGGGTGTCTAATCCTGGTCCTCGAGGGCCACAATCCTGCATGTTTTAGATGTTTCCTTCTTCCAACACACCTGATTCCAATGATCAGCTCATCATCAAGTTCTGCAGAAGCCTGATAATGATCCTGATCATTTGAATCAGGTGTGTTGGAAGAGGGAAGTATCTAAAACATGCAGGATTGTGGCCCTCGAGGACCAGGATTGGACGCCCCTGACTTAGCAGACAGCAAGCAGGTGGAGACAGCTAGCAGCTACCTCTGTATACAAATGATGCTGGTCACCATCTCACTCTGTCTCTCTCCTGATAGGCAGTGGCCAATGAGTCCGGCCTGAACTTCATCTCTGTCAAGGGTCCAGAGCTGCTCAACATGGTTAGTCACTGAGGTCACTGTGCTCTGCTGCATTGTTGTGGAGAACAGCCAACAGACACACACTTAACCCATCTCTAAGAGGCTCATTTAGTGGTTCCTGCTAGCGTTGCAATCAGTGTGCTTCGAAGCTGGTGTTTCTCTGTATCTGCACGATTAGACTTCCTTTTATTGAGATTTTTTGCCCAGCCTGTGTTTCTAGTCTTTCAGTTTTTTGTTGTTCCCTTCACACCCTTACACTAAATATTGTAGAAACTGTAGGAGCAAGAAGAAATCCACATTGTCCCTATTCACCGCACCATGAGTCAGAGCAGGCTGGTTAGTTAGCTGGTTGCACCAACTGCTGACTTTGTGTTTGTTGTGTGCAGTATGTGGGGGAGAGTGAGCGAGCTGTCAGACAGGTCTTCCAGAGAGGCCGTAACTCAGCTCCTTGTGTCATCTTCTTTGACGAGATTGATGCTCTGTGCCCACGCCGCTCAGGCCATGAGGTGAGAAGGTTTTGCTTCATGATCTGGATAGGAACTGATGTTGACATCACTAGTGTAGAGGCAGAAAAACTATCTAGTGGCTGTTTGGATTTGGGTCATGTTGCTGTTGTGTTGCACTCACCAGGCAAACCATATCCATAAGCTCTTAGAAAATAAAAGTTTTCTATTAAAAACAACCAATGTCAACAGCTTTTTCCTTTTCTTGTTTTTAATAATTGTTCTTTAACCAAAGTGAGGAGTCTTTCTTTACTGTGTATTTAATGGGCTTTTTGATGGAAGTTACATTTTTTGGCTAAACGTGTTTTTCCTGTTAAATTTTTATTTACTTTTCTTTTTGTTGATTTTTAGAATTTATGAAAGCAGTATACTCATTAAATGTACTCATTGAATCAGTTATATCAGTGCAAAACCATTCTTGTAGCGATACAATATTAACTACAGGCTAATGGTTTTATAGTACTCCAAGAAATGAGAGGTCATATTTTTAGTGTTCAACACACATTTCCCATAAAGCAGCCCATTGAAGGTGCCTGAACAGTGTCTGTGCTCAGTCAGGAGCCAGTGTCAGGGTGGTCAACCAGCTGCTCACAGAGATGGACGGCTTGGAGGCTCGACGGCAAGTCTTCATCATGGCTGCTACCAACAGACCAGGTACACAGTCAGACATAAACCCCTCAGGGTCACCAGAGACATGGGGGCCTGAACCAAATGGAGCTGTTCTAGCTTCTTGGTTTGTTCGATAGGTAACATCTGTAACTATAAACCATATATGAATATACTTTTTGATGTGCTTGTATTTCCTTTGTATTGGTACCTTGTACTTTATCCACTACATTTCACAGGTGAATATTGTACTCTTTACTAGATATTGCTAGTAGAATACACAGCAAGTTGTTTGTTTAAAATAATGTTGTACATTTGGTACATTTTACAGTTGGTTGGACACTGAATTAATGACACTAGTCTTGGGTGGCCACCTTGAAAATGTTGTGATGCTTTAGTTCTTACCAAATATGTGAATAGAAGGGTCACTAAATGATTTGATAAGTATGAAAATGATGTGAATTGTATGCTGTGGTCTTCATAGTCACTAGATCTCAACCTAGTTGAACACCTGTAGAAGATTCTGGACTGACATCACACCATTTGGTGTTTTGTCCTTTTAAAACACCAAATGGGGTGTTCTTCTAAATGTTTTAGAGGAATGATGTTCCATCCCTCTAGTTGAGTTCCAGACACTTGTAGAATCAGTGTCACAGTAGCTTTTGTGGAAGACTTCTAAAACACTTTATGTTGATTTTTTACCCCCCTCCTTAATTTCTCATCTGTCTGTGTAAGTCTGGAAAGACATGTACGTAAAGTGTTAAAACTGGCAGACATGCAATCACTTAGGAGTAGTTCTCGTAGTACTTTATGCTGTCAATACTTTTACTGAACTATATTTTTTATTTATCATCTATGCACTCTTAAGATGTCCATCACTATTTACCACTAACAAGAATGATTTATCAAATTCATTACTTGTTGTTTTTCTAAATAACACATTTAGTGCTTTGTTATAGCACTAAATAACTGTTACTGTCTTCTCTGCAGATATCATCGACCCCGCCCTGCTGAGGCCAGGTCGCTTAGATAAAACCTTGTATGTCGGTCTGCCACCTCCAGCAGACCGTCATGCCATCCTCCTCACCATTACTAAGGTACGTAATAACCAGACACCAGAGACCCAAAGTTGATAATTATATATTGTTTTTTATTTGGAAATGCACAACAGGAATACATGAAATATAGTATGCCAGGCCTTTCTCGTCACATTCCAATTTTTACTAGATTAGATGAAATGAAAGAACAAAATCCCTGGAGTTCCTTAATGGAAAAAAAAGTACAATGTGTATGTATTGTATGCTCCTCCTACACATACAGATGCAGCTCAAAAAATCTGAACATTGTAAAAAAGTGAAATATTTCAATTACTTAAGAAAGTGAAAATTTTGTTTAATATTCTAGACTCATTACACATAAAATCAAATGTTGTACACCTTTTTTCTGATTATGGCTTGTAGTTAACGAAAAATCTGATATCGAGCATCTCAAAATATTAGAATAGTTTTGGGGGGGTTTGACTAACTTACTATTCAGACTGTATAAATACTGTCCACATGCATCCACTAACATAGGGAAGACTGCTGACTTGAAAGTTGTCCAGTCCAGACCAGACCATTAAAACGCTCCACAAAAAGAGTTAGGTCACTGAAGGTCACTGCTGAACCATTTTAAATGTAGCTTTTAAATGTTTATTACTCTTGGCAGAGTGCTGTTCAAAGCATATAAAGGGAAAGTTGACTGGAAGGGAAAAGTTTGGTAGGAGAAGGTGCACACGCAACAAGGATGACGGCAGCCCTGAGATGATTGTCAAGAAAAGTCTATTCAAGACTTGGAAGAGCTCCAGGCTGGTGTCAGTGCATCAAGAGCCACTGAGCACAGACGTCTTCAGGAAAAGAGCTGTAACTGTCACATTCCTGATATGAAGACACTCCTGAACCAGAGACGATGTCGGAAGATCTTACCTGGACTAAGTAGATAAAGACCTGGGGCCTCATGTACAAAGGGTGTGTACGCACAAAAACGTGAAGAGTATGAAGAAGAGCACTTTTCCACACTCACGTTCAGATGTATCAAGAGTGAAATGGTCGTGGAAATGTGCGATCCTCAACACCAACTTCTTGACTGGCGTACGCACGTTTCTATTGCTTTTGAGCCGCTGGCGACACTTAAAGGTGATGCTGGGAAACTGTAAATAATGTAAAACAAAGGTCATTCCTCAAAGTGATATGCACATCAGAGATACACAGATGAACAATTAACACACCCAGCTGTTTGCAATCAGATGAGTGGATATAAAAGTATGTGTAAAATGGTGCAGAAGATACTGTTATCAGCAATGGCAGCTTTGGCACTGTTGGAGGATATTGCCAATGGAGCGGTGAGAAGAGAACGGGTTTTCGTAGGCCGATTTTTTGGCTCAGGACGACCACTGACTCATCAGCCGCTTTAGGTTCCTGAGAACAATCCTCTTAGAACTGTGCGCGGAACTGGGGCCATTATTGGAGCGCAACACGCCCAGGGGCCATGTCCTACCTGTGCCCATACAGGTGCTGACCACACTGGGCTTCCTAGCCACAGGGTCATTTCAGAGGGAGCTGGCCGACCGACCGGGACTGTGCCGGTCGACACTGAGCCGAGCCATGCCAGCTGTGTGGGATGGAACTATCCGAATATCAGCCAGATATATCAAATTCCCACACAGTGCAGTTGAACATGACGACATGAAAGTGCAATTTGCAGTGAAAGACGGTTTTCCTAATGGAATTGGAGCTATCGACTGCACACACATTGCTAAAGAGGCACCATCACAAGATGAATTTGTTTATGTAAACAAGAGGCATTTTCATTCAATCAATGGACAGATCATCTGTGATGCACAAATGCAAATAAGTAACATTGTTGTGAGGTGGCCTGATCAACACACAACTCATTCATTCTAACATTATGATTGGGGTGAGTTCATCCTTGTCACTGTTATCTGATCATGCAGAGAGGGGAATCCCACCTGTCGGCCCTGTTAATACTAATTTGCATATTTATGTGGGGGCATGGAGAGTGAGGAGTCTGGTACTCCAACATGTGCGGTCAATTCCACCCTGAGTGGAATGTACAAAGGAAATGTGCTTGGATTCAGGCGTACACTCACTATCGTTCATCTGGATTTTTTTGTGCGTACGCAGTTTTCTGGATTGAAGCGTACGCCAGGTTTCAGTATGAAATCCACGCAAATCTTTGTACATGAGACCCGTGGACTGTTGCTCAGTGCTCCAAAGTTCTCTTTTCAGGTGAAAGTAAACTTTGCACATTGTTTGGAAATCAAGGTTCTAGAGTCTGGAGGAAGAGTGGAGAATCACAGAATCCAAGGTGTCTGAAGTCCAGTGTGAAGTTTCCTCAGTCTGTAATGATTTGGAGTGTCATGTCATCTGCTGGCGTTGATCCACTGAGTTTTATCAAGTCCAAAGTCAACACAACCGCCCACAGAGGCAAAACTATGACCAAATGGTTTGCTGACCATGATGTTACTGTACTTGATGAACCAGTCAACTCACTTGACCTGGATCCCGCAGAACCCACTGTGAAGTATTGTGTAAGTGAAAGAGAGGTTATTTGTGTAAAGGAGCTCCAACCAAGTATTTAGTGTATAAATTAAAATACTGTATAGAAGTTGGACATTTCTGTATTGTAAATCCTTTGTAGATAGATTTTAAGATTTTATTAGAATTAATATTCTAATAATTTGAGATACTGGATTTCTGCTTTTCCTGAGTTATAAGCCATAATAATCAAAATTATAGTAAGAAAATGAAACATTTTAGTTTATGTGTAATGAATATTCAATTCACTTCAATTCAATTTTATTTATATAGTGCAATTCACAACATATATCATCTCACAGCGCTGAACAATGAAGACCTTAGAAATGTTGAACAGAAAACCCAACAATCCAGTCATGCATTCATTCATTCATTCAGACAGACATGCAGACATACTCAAGACTGTGGCAGAGAGAGCCATGATAATATTTGATTAGAAAGGCTTGAAATATTTCACTTTGAGTGCAATGATTATAGAATATATGAAAATGTGCCTTTTGGATATAAATTGCAAAAAAAAAAAGCAACCTTTTTCATGATAATCTTTTTTTTTTTTTTTTTTTTTTTTTAAAGCTGCACCTGTACATGCACACGTCACGTTCACACACCCGTATAGACCGTGTATGTACATGAGCATATGTCCATGTACAGTTCGCTCCAAGAGAATTTGCAGTGACACAGCATGGCTGCCTAATTATGCATCCAGTGCTTCTTTTTACTGTAAACTGTGAGTAACAATGGAGCCGCTAATAGTAGTATTTAAGGACGAAGACAAATGCATGTCATGTTTTTAAATCTTATTGAAGGTTGCTCAGCAGCTTTCCAATGTGTATTTCCTATGTTTAAAGTAAACTTCTGTTTGTCCATTATGAAAATAAGAGTCATGTTTAAAAAAAAACAAAAAAACAAAACATCAACTATGGGTTTTTTTTCTCATCCATTCTTCTGTAAGGGCTTTCTTATTTAATGTATTAAAGAAAATATTGTACACATATTGTACACCATTAAGAGTATCTGGTCTCTTACCCACATAGACTCTCACTACACCTTCCATGACCTACCTGATGTTTGTTCAACAGACACCCAGCATTTGTTTTAGCGATTTGCCTTTGTGCTCCACGACATCCCCAACATACAGCATCCCTGCCCAAGAAGTTTCTGATGTGCCAGCTCTGTAAAGTCCATTATTACAGTATATTATTACCAGAGTTTTTTACCAGGATAATGTAGTTGTAGTTTCCTTTTGTTGTTTACAGTTATGAACAAAAATTTACATGCACTTGTAAAGTCTCGTTTCCAATGACTGCTACAGCTTTTAATATTGTGTGATGAAATGACTGAAACACATACATCTTTGTCACAAACAACAAACATACATTTTTGGCCTTTCGTAGATTTATTATAGGTCTTCTGGCAATATGACAAACTCTGCTGGGAATATATATACTACTACTTAAATTATTAGTTTCAATGATGTTGAAAGTTGTGTTAATCAAATTATTTTAGTTTCAGGGCCTCTTACCTTTTTGTGATTAAAACTGACTCCAGCTGCTGACTCCTCTGGTCCACTTTAATAGAACCATCTGATTCACTCATTAGACTCAGACACAAACGCTATAATGGAAAAGTTTAAATAGCTGAGTACACATCTGAAAAAGTACATCATTGACTTGAATAAGTCAGGAAAGTCACTTAGAGCCATTTCAAAGCAACTTCAGATCCAAGAATCATCTGAGCAAGCAGTTGTTGTGCCAGTGCATCGATCAGGAAGGAAACACAAACTATCAACTGCTGCTGAGAGACGACTAGTCAGAATGGTCAAGAGTCAACCAAGAATCAGCAAAAATCAGCTCTGAATGAATCAGCAGCTGGAACACAGCTGTCAGTGTCCACAGGAATTTACATCAACAAGAGCTAGCTTGTGGTGGAAAATTGAATGACATTTGGTATTCCACCTAATTCCAATTTTCTGTGAAAGAGGGATTGCCAATACTTACAAAAACTATTATGCATGCTAGCCAACAACAGCAGTGCAACGTATGGAAGGATGTGACCCTGCTGCCGGGGTTCTGACCATCGCTGTTGAGCGTTTCCACAGTAGTCTTGAACTTGTTCCTGAAATGTCCATCTGGCCTGTTGCCTGGAGACGTTTAACAGCAAAGCTGAAACATCTCACTGGCATGGTACTGCTGATCTACTTCTGAACAGGGAAACTGCATCTCAGACCATCTGTGAAAATGCAGAAAAAAGTAAATGTTGATCTGTGTAGCTGACTCAAGACTTCTATGTTATAGGGGGGGAACAAACCTCAGCTTGAGCAGAACGTCAGCCTTGAAGAGATTGCCTTTGATGAGCGCTGTAATAGCTTCACGTAAGTCCCAGCTTGTCCTCAGACCTCCTAGTCCTCTTGTTAATCTGTTAAACAGGTTCCAAACAACTCGTATGGAAATGTTTTTTCTCATTTTTCTTGATGAATGAACTTAGTGTGATCCAGAGTGTGTGTTTGTGTTTGATGCAGTGGAGCCGACCTGACTGCATTAGTGAGGGAAGCGTCTGTGAACGCCCTGAGGGCCTACCTGAAGTCCCAGCACTCCTCCGCTGCTGCTTCTGGTAACCTGACTCATATCTGTGAATATACCTTTTTAGTATTTAGCATTTTAAGATAGAATTGTAATACTGTATGGGGATGGAAGTAGTCATTGGAAAGATTCCCATGGTCTCACTTGATTGTTCAACTGTTACTGTAAAACAAGATTGTGTTGTGATCATTGGCTTAAAGGTGTGTGCATCGTTACACACAGGTTCAGCGTACACCTCTGACTCTTTCACTGACATCAGAGTGAGCAAACACAACTTTGATGAGGCCTTCAGGAAAGTACGTCCATCTGTGTCCCAGAAGGTAAGGAAGTGAATCATCAGTACAGGGGTTGTTCTCTACCTGGAATTCAAAAGGCCCAAAGCATATAATACAAAAAAGGCTGAATGGATTTGCTGATAAGTAAAACAACAAGCTATCCTGTACTGGGTCAGTAGATTTCTATTTGTGTTTGTTTAGTTTAGGTTTTGCAGTCTGTGTCTATATCTTAAAGTATCTTGATCTAACAGGTGAGCTAAACTAAAAAGCTTTTGGTAAAAACATGCTGCTGCTGAACTCCACCCTGGAACCATCAAAGCCCACTTCACATCTTGGTCCATGTGTTTACATGACACTTCACACTCAATTGGTTTGTTTTGTTTTACTTGATATTGATAATTTCATAAATGTATATTTACATCAGTAAACAAAGTGGAGATATGTTTGTGGATCCTCAGGTATAGAACTAGACCACACCACGGGTCTGTAGCCAGAAGTCACACAAGATGTTTAACAAAGAGAGAGATACAAAAAGAAAACATGGGGTCCAAAGTATCTTTAGTAAATAATCTTGTACATTTCTACAAATGACTCCTACAACCTATTGATCTCATACTGATCGAAGGATGTCACATTTTGGTACTTGAAAGGTTTCCACTGTAATACGTAGTGTTTGCATGTCTTACTTCTTGTATTAGACCTCAGCATCATGAAATGAGCTGAACATCGAACAGTTGGCTGGTTATGGTGTTGTACAGGTAGTTCGTGAGCGCAATTCCTGATGCTGTGGACATTTTCAGACTGTTTCAGTCCCACAACCTAACTGCTATTGAGTAGATAGCAACTAGCCTCAGACTATTCTTACAGTCTATAGAGTTTCTTTCATTTATATTTTCTACCATTGACACCTTTTTTTTTTTTTACCTATTTATTATTTTACATATATATTTCCTGTTTTGTCTGTTGTTTTTTGAGCCTACTGCAATGAAATTTTCATCTGATGTGCCCTGTACTGTGTGAACTGCAGTGACAAAGTCTGAGTTTAAGACTAAACACTGCAAAATACTGCTTTTAGTAGTACTTAAAAAAAATATATATACATCACACATATTGTCAAAAAATATTTGAGCACCATAGAAATGACAAACAGCTGAGTGTGGAGTCTTGATGGACAGACTGTCATTCTCTCTGCTTCCTCAACCAGTGAGGTTTGTTGTGAAAAGTGGCGGGAAGGGACAGGGTTAACATCCTTCTTGAGATGTGTTTCATTTTGAAGCTGTTCTCTGAGTGTGCCGCTGTGTTCCATGTGCAGGACCAGAAGATGTATGAGCAGCTCAGAGACTCCCTCAGCAGATGACTACCAGACCAAAACCAGCAGCAGTTCAACTTTGACACTGAGTCTGGAGAATGATTGTCATGTATGTACACACATTTTATTACACTTGAACTGTAAAACGGATTTCTGATTTCATAATAAAAATTGTGACAAACTTGCGTGCCTCCTTGTCATTAGACGTGTAGACCAGTCAATCTCAGGGCTGTCCACTCTGAGGTGAGGAAGCTCCACTGAGCAGTGCTGTTGATGGCTGGACTGTACTTCACACTGCATTATCACTGTTCTTATGCGGTACGGTTGTCTGTGTTCGTATTCAACATGCTTGTCCCAGGTCTCACTGGAAGACAATATAATATAGTATAGTGGGTGGCTGTAGCTCAGGTGGTAGAGCAGTTGTCCTCTGATTGTAAGGTTGGCGGTCCCCGGCCCCTCCACAGTCGAAGTGTCCTTGGGACACCAAGACGCCGAACCCAAAGTTGCTCCCGATGGCAGGCACCTTGCATGGCAGGTCTGTTGCCATTGGTGTGTGAATGGGTGAATCAGAAAACATTGTAAAGCGCTTTGAGTGCTGCTAAGGTAGAAAAGTTCAGACCACTTACCATTTATAAGCACCCATCATAAGAAGTTATTGTGTCATTATAAATCCTTTGACTATCTCAGGAATGATGGGTAAAGATCAGAGGGTAAGATACACTTTACTGATCACCAGGGAAATGAACATGTTGCAGCAGAGCATGGTGCAGACGTTGCTGTCAGTGATCCTTTGTGGTCACTTAATTTACAGCCTCATGTAGCCTTTATTTGGCTAACTACTGGGGTACACAGTCAAATTAAGACTTGTACTCTTAAAAAAACATTTGACTCGGTGATGAAAATTGTTTTCATAGCTGCTGACATCTCTTCAACAAACCCATGAGTTAATACCCCAACTCCACTGATACATATTTAATCAGCACATTCACAGGTCAGAAGATTAATTGGAAAAAAATGTAAATGAGTAAAAGACCACATGGGGCTTAAACTTGACAGTTTACCTGTGCAGAAATGGTGATGACTAAGAAATACAGTTTATACAGTTTGAGGCTGAACAACTGCAGTGAGTTCGGCCACATTGGACCTGTTGCCTGCATCTGGATCAAGGCATCTGGTCTAACCAATCCCTGTCCCGTCCTGCCGTGCTAGACTGGTTAGCCTATCAAAATAGTTTAAATAAGGTAGTTTACTAATGTACCCGGGTCCATGCTAAATACAGACAACTACGTTGTCAGAGTGGACGAGAATAAAAGCCTAAACGCAATAACATTTTGAAGGAAAATAGAATATTGGAAGATACTCCCAGTCATTAGAAAAAGTAAATGCAAACAAGATATCGCTTGAAAAAAAAAAAAAAAAAAAAACTCAGTATTTATACAGAATAATGTATTTACAAAGAGTTTGACTGCAAGCAGAACACGAGCAGCAGCAGCTGCATACTTTCATTTGTTCCTGGGCCACAAACATCTGTCGCATTGTTTACTGCTACTTTCTTACTGGACAGAGCGAGCAGAGGAAGACTGCTGTGTGGACAGCCCCATGCTGTCTAAGGTCATACAGCCTGCGATGAACAGAGTCATTTTGCTGTATGAATCAATAAAACACTGATGGTTCCAAGTGAGACTTGCACATGAAACATCAGAACAGTGGAAAAACACAAAACTATGGGGAAAAACTGGGTGGCAAGTGGACATTTTAAAGAAACTATGCCTCACTTTGTAAATACTTGTTACGTACTGGATACAGCATTTGACCTTGCTGTGGTTGTACTACAGCACTTAGATTGGAAAATGTACTATTATATAATTTTAGGGATTTTTTTAAAATTGTAAAACATTTAAAATCTCAAGTTTTTTATTGGTTGTAGTGCCACCAAAACCACATCACACATCCATTAACTTATTTATTTGCTGTGTATAAAAAGAAGTAAATAATTTTGATAGGTCTTCTTTTTACGCAAGTGATTTGTTTGTCTGTTTTCTTCAGGAAAAATACACCACACAAAAACGTACAGGTTTACAGTTGTTTGAATTTGATCAGATCACATATCTTACACCATTTGGAAACCTCACTACAAAGAAAACTAAACAACATTGCGTAAAATCACAAAAGTGACTATATCTTTTCACAAATAGGTTAAAAAAACAAAGGTTTGCAAATGTATCCCTAAAAATTACTTTATTTCAATCTAAGTGCTGTAGTACAACCAAAAGTTAATGGATATGTGATGTGGTTTTCGTGGCACTACAAGAAATAAATGTAAAGTTATTGAGTTTTTTCAAAGCATTTTCTTTTGCCGTGGTAATTTGTTGATGGTCCCTGAGCTCTGGTCTGGTAGGCGGCTGCAGTGAAGATCAGAGAACGTCTCATTTTGCGGGAAAAACAGAGTGACATTGGTGAAAAAAATCAATTGCGTGGGAACGAGATAAGAAGTTGTTACCTCAAGTTACTATCTTGTTACCATGTGTTATTTTTTCTCCATGGCCACTCAGGGGTCCGTAATATAACCCGTCATAGCTTTACGTTTGACAAACGTGTTCCCTCCTCCTTTCCATTCCAAAGATGATAATGTGAAGTTGTCTTCACCTGTATTTCTGGAAAAAAAAAACCCAGTAGAACAGCAGACGTAACTGCTGAATAACAGGAGACGAGCAATCAATCTGACAGTGTAAAGAGAGGAGAGCATCAGGTTACCAAATCTCCTGGCTTTAAACAGAACACACAGGCTGCACAACATGCAGCTGGAGGAAGTGAACAAACAAACAAACAAACAAAAGGAAGAACAGTAAAGCTTAAACATTTTAACATTATTTTTTTAATTTTTTGACATACAGTTTTTCATAGTGAATAAATTCATAAAACTTAAATTAGGATCACAACTATGGAACTGAAAATAAAGCTTGGATGGTAAGTAACATGAGTGACAACCTTAAACAGTTACAGGTTGTATAAAACATCCTCCTTAAAATGTTGTATGCTCAAAAGCAAAGAATGTGAAAAACAAAACAAAACAGGTTAATAAGCAGTTTGATCTGTAACATGTAAAGCAACTGCTGCAAGTCTTTCCATAACCTATGGACACGTGATGCCAAACAGACCTGAGAGGTGAACCATGAAGCAAGTTAGCCACACTGTGATCAACGAAACTCCAGTCAGAGAGAACAGCTATCACAGTTCTGTTAACTCAGGCTTTCTGCTTTAAATGAAGGAGCGTTTACAGCGACTTGTGACTTTTCTTGTACATAAAATGGACCGATGGCATGTTACCTACTTCAGTCAACAGCTTGTTTAAATCGAAAGCAACGTACTTTTACTGCAAATGATGCAGAGGAATGCTGGTAGAAAACTGTTACTCGTGTGCTAATGTTTTTTACCGATCAATGCAGCTGCGTATTTCTAACATGAGAGCTGCGCATTAGAGCTGTTAAACTTTCTATATTTAAACATATCAATTGAAGTACATTTAGGTCTGACACTGGCTCATAATGCAGAGCATCCCTTTAATTTTTTGCCAAATCAATCCTGTGGCAATGCAGCACATACAGTGTATGATACTGTAACTGCATGGCTTCATTCAGTGGTATTAGGGCATATGGCTCAACAGGTTGGCAGATAAAACACATTCCCTCAGCTCAGAATCTGTATCGCTCACAAAGAATCATCGGGAAACTAATTGGTTAAAGGGAGGCACTTCTTCCAGTTAATTTAAATCTGAATTCTGAACATAGCCTGCGCTGGATCAGGTCAGCTCCACAGCAGGACTCAACATGGTGTCTGACTACAAGCTCAACAAGGCAAACAAGCTGATAGCGCTTCATAGTTCAGCCCCCAGGTCTGCCTCACAACACTCAAGCAACAAGATCACAGAGAAAGATCTTACAGAGTTCAACTTTGGTCCACTTCAACACACACGCACGCACGCACACACACACACGCACACACACACACGCACACACAGTGGTGCTCTTGACCAATAGCAAATCTGCTTTCGTGTTGTTGACCCTTCAATTGCATGCTCTCAAAAAGGCGAGGACATCTTGTTCATTTAGTTCTACACTATTACTCTCCAAGGCCACATCGGCTATATGCAGTGTTAGCACTCAGTCACTGTACAGAAGTAGATCAACTTGGGGGCTCATTTTTGGTTGGGTGTGTATTTGACCATTTCTGGGGCGGGCTGCACAAAGACTTAGACTGGTCTATCATGAATCTTGTGTTATTCAAAGACGTCTAATGCAAATAATACATTCAAGTCAAAAATAAAGACATATTTTTGCTGCTATCATGAGGCAAGCAGAGGCGTAATTGGCTCTATTAGTGGTTTACCACCATTATGCAGTGAGCAATGAGATGGAAACCAGTTTGTAGGGTCCACTGACACAGTAAACATTTGTGCCACCACTGTAGTCATGAAGGTTTTTGGTAAAAGGGCCTTGTAAAGTTTTTATGGCTCATATTTTCTGATCAACAGTGATACGCAGCTTAAAGCAACAGACACTAAATATGTAACAACTCTAGAGGGAGAAAGACTGTAGTTAAATATGTTAAGAGCAAAGTGTACTGTTTTGTGTTCAGGCTACATCACTGATGGATTCTAATTATTTTAACAATGACAGTGAGCACCACACTCACAGCCAATACACAGACGTTTCCACAAAAGTTTAATTAATATTCTGACATTGTCACACAGTGTTGTGTGCTTTATATTATCAGTATGTCAAGACTTTAGAGCGTGCAGCCATGCTGGCAGCCTGTGCTGCTCTGCAGTAGCAAGTACTACCATCAGTATACTAACATGTTTACAAGTACGCTACCTAGCTGATGTTAACCACAACTGCCATCTTAGCCTTAGTGTGTTACAAGAGTAAGTACAGGTGAGGCAAATACACCTGAATTGTCTTAGAAGCATCACATTTTTCAGCCGTCTGTTCATATTCAGATGTTTCGTATTCTTGGCTGTTTTCATCATTACTGATCAGTGTGGCGACATTAACTTCAGGGATGCTGAAACCAGACAACATATAAAGAGCACTCACCATCCAGTGCACGTTAACACACCAGCAAAAAAGCCCTGAGCACACGCAGGTTAGCCTTAAACCAAAGTATGTAACAAACTGAAAGTAAGGAGATCACCAAAGTGATTACAATTCATTCTGAGGGAAATTGAAATGTCTGTACCACATTTGAGGGTAAGCCACTAAATAGCCTTCCTTCATTCACACTGAACAGTGAATCAGCTGTGTCACCACAGGTTGAACAATTTGTTTGATAAAAGCCCATATCTCTGTGCAGCCAGCCCTACGTATTGCCTGGAACAACCCTTAGTCAACAATTTTTTTTTTTTTATTCCAAAATTACCTGTCCTGACAGCAAGTAACTGAAAACATCTGCTGTTTCGGTTCAGGAAAAGTACACTTTCAGAATCATGCACAACAATCCCCCCGATTCCACACGTTGAACATATTATTATGCAGAAGCTGTTAGGTTTTAAGAATGCGACTATGGCTGCCGTCATGGTGGACACTGCAGCTTTGTTCCAGTGAAGCTTTCAGTGAAGTTACTCCTGTTTGACATCTCCCTTCAGCCTCCTCTTGATACGAGAGTACGGGCTCAACGCGTCATCCATGATGAAGTCATACAGGACCTTCACCCAGGATGTGTACTGAGGCAGGTCATCATAATACTCTGCTGCAATTTTCTTCACCTGAAAACCAAAAAGAAAGAGAGAACACTGCCTTTAGATGACAGTTTTCTTATTGCACTTAACAGATTGCTCAGACTGTTGTTGCTTACATGTTTTAAACATATTTGAGTTTCACTTCTTTTGCAGGGTTGTGCTGCTGACGAGGCTCTGATAAATCTGTGGCTGATGGGATTTACTGTGGGTGGATAGAGCTGAGGAAGTCTATGGATCGTAAAGAAATCAAACAAATCTGATCCTGCTGACACTGTCTGACCTTTTTTAAAAACCCTATGTCTTAACTATATAGTTCTTCTATCAAAATGTGCCCGTTTCAGTAGAAAGTGTTTTATACATGTAGCTGCAAATGAATATAAGACAAATGACAACAGTTTATGACCAGAGTACCTTCATCTCCATTTCCTATTCTGAAACAACAATTAGAAAATGAAACACAGGACTTGACAAAAATGGATAACAAAACATTTTCTGGAAAAAAAAAAAATCTAATTTACAAGATTTCAAATATTTTATTTTATTTTTATTAGCAAGTTTTATATTTCCAGATAAGGAATACCCTGTTCAATAAGAACTAACCCTTCCACATTATAAACAACAGGACTGACATTTCAGTTAGACATAGACTTTATCCAGTCTTAAGGTACAGAAAGCCGTGCACAGAATAAGTGCACAACACCAGCGCTGTGTTTACAATATGTGGGCTAATGTTTTATTAGACCCTAACAGCCTGTTCACAGCCATGATTTTTCTCAATCTCTAAACTTTTCCAACATCAAGAAGAATGTACTGCAAAATAATTGCACATCTTCCAGTATTTTTCCACATCTACTAATTTGTCAACAGCACCTTAATCCTGTGGACAAAAAAGAATAATCAAAGCTTTACTGCACAACATCACGTATCAACGACTGCCTGTCTACTATAGTTGATAGTGGTGTGTTTTGCCTGGCCACTCACGGTCTGTTGGGAATTATTTGGTTCAAATTATGTCTCCTGGTAACATTAATTATAATCTTAGGAAGAGTAATTCAATCAAGAAGCTCAAAGAAGAAGCCTCCCTGTATTTCTATTTTTATTTTTATTTAATTTAATTTCAATTTCAAAATACAGAATTTATGTTTGGAGGTTATAATGTCCTGTTTACTAAGACGTGTTGTAGACAAATAAAGTCCATCCATCCATCCATTATCTATACACCGCTTGATCCTCACTAGGGTCGCGGGGGGGCTGGAGCCTATCCCAGCTGACTTAGGGTGAAGACAGGGGACACCCTGGACCCTACACTTAGAGACAGACAACCAAGCATACTCACATTCACACCTATTGATAATTTAGAATCACCAATTAGCCTCAACATGTCTTTGGAGAGAACCCACGCTGCACAGGGAGAACATGCAAACTCCACGCAGAAAGAGTCCAGGTGTCTGCACTGAGATGTGAACCAGCAACCTTCAGCAACATTTTATGAAAAAGTTACACTCAGGACAATTGAAACCCATTATAACTGCTGTTTTTGATCCCTCTCACAGTACATCATGATATCATGCATTTTATGTTACTATGCTTTCATTTGGATCTTTGGCTTCACAATTGTCATTTTTACTATTTTCCACTAGATTGTGCCATTTTTTCATAATCGTCCCATGAAGCAAATACAGGCTTCATTTGTTTTGTCACTTCCTGCTGTATTATAGAGCACTACAGGCCAATCGAATAAATGTCTACAACTGAAATGGTTTGGGGTGTTGGTAGGAATGTCACAGTGTGGTCTGTTTACATTTGCTTGTGTCTGTTTACATTTGGAGATATAGAAATTGTAATGGACTACAGATCACAAATTCCACCCTTCTGTCTCTTACCCTGCCTTAAAATGCCATGTATTAATATTATTTTCCACTTTAAATGACTAATTCATTTTAACCACCATCAGATTTGATCATAATTACCCACGAATTTTTCATTTTCTGGACTTTAAAATCCCACAGCCTCCAACACAATGCCAACATTTGGTTGTTATGATCAGAAACAATGTTTTTTTTTAAATAATTTAGTTGTCAAAAGTGAAAAATAACAATATATACCATTTTTATGGCAGTTTTTTGCGATGGGGACATTGTTGTCTTTTAGGCCCTGAATGTGACTTTTTGTTTGTTTTTTTAAATCTGACAATGTACCCATCCCCACCTAGCTGTACTCACCATTGGCAGCCTTCGTCCTGGGATGCTGGGAAAGTCATGGTGCTCATTGTGGTAGCCCACGTTGAAGGTGAGCAGGTTGAGGGAGCCGTAGTAAGAGTAGGTCTCATGACCCTTGAGGAACATATAGTGCTCAGCTATGAAGTGGCCAGAGATGGGATGCAAGCCCATTCCCAGCATAGAGCCAGCCAGCATGTAGACCACAGGCTTGGCCCCCCACACCCAGTAGAGCAGGATGTCAAAGGTGAGCTGGAAGGTCACATTGGTCACCTCCAGCTGACTGATGGGCTTGGGGTTGATGCAGAGGGGCCGGATAGCATAGAACAGTGGCTGCAGAATAATCCAGATGAACTTGCGAAAGCGTGTGCAGAAGAACCATCCTTCAAACTCAGTGGGGATGTCTACATCGACGCCATCTCCACCGAGGTAACGGTGGTGGTCGAGGTGATATCGTTTGAACGAGGCAGAGTAGGGCAGGCCAATGGGCAGGTTGGCAAACATGGCAAAGTAGCGGTTCCACATGGCTTTGTTGTTTCCAAAGGCTGTATTGTGGGAGATCTCATGAATGGCAAGGGTCATTGAGTGGTTAATGCAGCTGCCAAACGCGTAAGTCCAAAACAAAACCCATTTCCAGTCCAAGTCTTTGACCAGATAGAAAGCTAGAAACTGTATTGCCACCATCATGCACACAATCCATTTCAGCCTTGGGTCAGGGCCCATCAGGGACTTGATTTCTGGATATTTGGCTGGAGGGGAAATACAAGAAACTTGAGTTAAATTCAATGAAGAATCATATAACAATATTAAAACGTTGTATCTGTTCATCAGTACTAACAAAGCTGATTTTGCAAGATAAAGAATGGAAGTACCAGCTGCACTCCTTAATGTATGAATTTTCCATGCACATTCCTAGGTGTGGACTGGCCATCGGGAAGCCAGTATTGTAAGCCCCAGGTAAATTCTAGTTTGACGATGACATTGCACAAAACATAGTTACAAAGTTCTCGATTGTTCTGTCTACAGCAGATACTTTCCACCCTATTGATGCTTAATTTAGTAATTATTATTAAGAGGCATGACAAATAAAAAGTTATAGAAACACCTCTTACATATCTATGCAGCTCAAAGACCAACATCCTGATCTATGAACAGATTTATGGTGAATGATTGAGCTGCTAACTTTATATTACCAAAGTGTGGTCAAAATGTTCACATTGGGAAAGGTTATTATCCTGCAACAGCTGCATGTGTCGTAGCCATGTCCCACAGCAATGTTCACACAGACTAACATTAGCTTGTTCATAGCAGCGTAGCGAGATCCCGGGGCATCATAAGGGAGGAAAGTGGGACTGACTATCAGGCTGCTGGGGTGTGTGGAGCTCTTGAAAAGCCAGAAGTGAAAAGCTTGTTTTTATTTGAGATTTTTGCTATTTCTAAGTAATTTGTGCCATGACAACATTAAAATAAAAAAAAAAAAAAAACAGTTTAGAGACAAAGCTTTGTATCCCCCCAAAAATACAGTAACAGCTCTCTGTACCGGCCCGCTCACTCCTTACACAACACACAAAATAGGCTACTCAATCTCTGCACGAGAATTCACCTCAAAAAAGAACTAATTAGCTGAGTGACTACTGATGCTGGAGCACTAATGTGCACTGTGATAGAGTCACAACTTTCTTCACAAAAGGAAATCAGGGTACAAAAAAAAAGTGAAAGGAATCACACTGGGGGAAAATAAGTGCTAACTAATTTCTTGTTAAAAACAAAGAAAGACAGTCAGTATTTGTATAGCATAAAATAATCAGCATCATAGTTATTATATCACGATATATATCTACAGCGTTATTTAGCACAGCTTAACATCATTAAATACCTAGAGTTTCAGAAACAGCCAGCAGAGTGGAATAGAGCCTTTCGTCTGTTACTGACAACCTGAGACAAGGTGAGCTCATACAGTAACACTACAAGTCATCACTAGCACACAGACATTTAATAATGAGGTGCTGTTGACCTTATATTCAAGACTTTGGAACAATACTAAACCCCCTTTCCCAGTGAACTAGCATGACATGTTTAGTGTCAACGGATTCATTGCAACCTCAGGATTGATCGTATTCACAAGACATAACCAGTAAACATAAATCACAGGTGTACTCAATTTTGTTTAAATGATCACATTTCCTAACTTGTGTGTGTCAATGATCACAGGTAGGGATGGGTATCGCTAGAATTAGAATGGTAACACAATATGTGTGGGTTAGTGGAGCCACCCCTTGTTTCTAGAAAAACATTGAAGAAATCGGTCATGTGACCAAGCATTTTTGAAGATGTGTCAACTATACTCTCCAAGTGAAGACAGGGAGCACATGGAGTACAAGGTGAGCACATTTTAGTTACAAAACATTATTTTGCTGTTCACAGTTAATTTGTCATGTTTCTGTTTTATGAGTGTTGTGTCTGAGCAATTATTGAGACATCTGAAACAATGTCACACATGTTAGTGCATTAGTAAGCTACAGTCTGAGGTTAAACTGTTAGCATGAAGTAAGCTCTAAACTGTCTGGATAATGCACTTTTGTTAAAATGGTGGCAGTGGGATTAGTTGAGCCACTGGCTCCATCCGGACTGAAGGGCAATTTTGCCCTTCAAGGAGAAGGATGAGGGAATCATCCATAGAAACAGGTGATCAAGAAACTTTCAACACCTCAGAAACCTGAGGAAAGCACCGGAAGGGAGCAGAAGTTTATGTTTACCTGCATTGTGGATCAGTGAAATGGTGAATAGTTTACCAGTTGTGTGAGGAGAACTGCAGTGGATTTGGACTTAATGTTGATTTTTGCAGCTATGCCTATGTGTTGTACTGACAAGTGTGATGTTCCGTATTGAACCCAGTTCTGTTAGAATTACAGTCAGTTTTATCACTTTCTAACTTGATTTTGTTATGAAAATGTGAAGTACGTAGGCCTTGTTGAAGTTGTTTTGGAGTTGTACACTTTATTGATATTGAACAGGATTTTGTTCTAAAATGTGAAACCCTTAGGCCTTGCTGAAGACAAAGTTGTAGCCTTTATATATGTTAAACAGTAGTCCAGTTTTGTAAAAATCACAGTCAATTTTGTTCATTTTGAACATTTATTGTTCCAAAATGTCATCTATGGGCCTTATGAAAGGAAACTGGCTTTAAAGTTGAACATTTTATCTTTAAATACAACTTTTAAGAGGTCATTTCGTATTGAATTTGTCTTGCTTTTATACAGCATTATATGAGGAGAAATTATTATATCAAATTTTCATTTTACTTCAACATAATCAATGGCACAATTTACCCCGACGTATCTTCTCCAAAGGCTCAATTTACCCCTTGCCGGGAGCAAGATGAGCCAAGAAAAAACTTTTTTTGGAAAGCCATATTTTAACAACTGAGATCCAAACCAATTATTCCCAGGGATGCCCCACATCATGAAGTATATGTACATGTTTTATTTTGAGACATTACTGTCATGCCCCCACTGTAAAGACACCTCAAGTAAAAACTGGCTCATCTTTCCCAACTCTCCCCTACTTCCACCACCAACACCAACATTCAGCCTGAGAAAAACTGAAATACAGTATGACAGAGGTTATCTCCGTGCTCTGAAAATGAAACTAAAATGCTAAACAACAGTTCAAATCATGCTCTGAATTTCAGAACATGAACACAGTCGCACTTAAACAAAGGCTGGCGCAAGCTTAGCAGTCAAACATTTCTCCATCTGTAAGTGATTAACTTTTGCTCAATGTTTCAACAGGTAGACTATTTTCACTCTTACATGCAAATGAGTTGTCACTGTTGTTGCTGCAACCATTTTCTGCATGAACTGTAGTGAATCGTTGTCGTACTATTAAACGTTTACCTTTCCTCCATCGTCATGTGTGCTACACAGAGCTGCAGGTGAGTGACAAACGTGCTCCGGCCCTCACACACCAGGTGTTCGGTCTATCAGAGCTACAGACTTTCCATTTGCTAGTCTCCTTCCTTTAGATTCTCCTCTTTTTCATCTGACACTTGGGTTATTCAATTCCCTGTCCCCGACTCCCCAACTGCAACTGTGAATTTAATTTACTCTCTACTGTCCAACTGCTCAAACCTGCACCCACTTGTTCACTCACTCTCTTCCAGAATACAGCTAGTAAGAACATAGTACAGGAGTATCAAAATAACTGTACCAGTGACAAAGGTCAAATATGACACAAAATGTGAATAGTGAAAATCTCTAACCATGGTCAGAAAGTCAGACAATGGTGTGGCTGTTCAGCCATTTAAATTCCTTTCCTAAAGAAACCTCCGGGCCTCATGTATGTGTTCTCGCCACCTAAGAAGTGGGAGATTACAGCAGAAAGACAAGTCTCAACAAACACCAAACCATTTATCATCACTGAGCTGTGCTGCACTCCTACAAGCCAGAGAACGCATGACCATGACCGTACAGAGTTACATTTCCGACAGCATTAACCAACCTCATAACTCCTACAATGGCACAAATCCCCAACAAAGGTCAGAGGTCGTTAAAACACTTAGTATTTGTGTATGTCTCCAAGTTTGTGTTGTCTGATTTCTCTTAACAAGGGAATACATGGATAAACAACAAATAAGAGTCTGTACATAACTGTGACAGTATTTGTTCTAATCATAATGAAGCCTTTGCAAGTGGTGTAGGTCCTTAAATATTTATCCTAAAATGTTTTCAAAGGCCAAAGAAATTCAGCCAGGTCATGTTTTAGGCTTTCTGCATTGCAAATGCAGTTAGGTTCACAACTGTTTTCTGCAATACTGATACTTACCTGATGTAAAGCCCTTTTCACACATGGGATATGTAACACTGCTGGCTTTATCAGGCTGTTAAAGTGACGGCATTCTGTCTTTCAGACATAGGTCACTTGTGCGATAATGTTCCTACGGCTTTATTGCAGAGACTCTTACAGTGTTAAGAGAGAACTGTGGTGTGCATGTGGTATTTGTTTTACATAAGACTACCAATAAGTGTATAGATAATGGATGGATGGATGACAAAATCATTACCCGGGTCCAGGGTGACATTGATGTAATCCAATGCAGGAGTAATTATACTGATTAAACAATTAATCACTTAAAACGTCTTTTCTTTTTTTTTCCAAGCTAAAATTTTGCTTGTTGCCACACTTCCAATGTCTTAGATTTTCTCAGTTTCAGTACACTGAGTATCTTTGGGTTTTGAACTGTTAGACAAAGCAATGTAGAAAACTTCACCTTGCACTTAAGGTAGCTATACCTTTCTCAAGCATTTTACAGATGACACAAGCAAAGGATTAGTTTTTATTTAAAATATTAGTAGCCCTAATTAGAAGGGTCATTCCTTGTCAACTCGGTGAATGTGGCTGCTTGACCATCTCAGAATCTGTTGAAACTTCATAGGAATGATCTTTGGCATCTGAAACTGACATCTGACAATGTTTTAGCTCAAATTCAAAACATTTTCATAAATTTTGACCCAATAGAAATATTCAAGTAGACGATACATCCATCTCTTACTATCCTAAATTTCATCAACCTACCCATGATTCAAAATGTCCATCTGGTCGTTTTTAAATTACTTTTTACCTGTGTCAACTATGATGGCCATAACTCCCATTTCTACTAACATATGAAAGCTTTCTAAGCATTAGTAATGACACTCAGATATTATTCTCACAATAAAATTGATCAAATAGATCATGTGTATTAGAGATATATTTTCCTAATTTCTTGAAAATCCACTTCATATACTTCAAGAGATATGGACATCTGAAAGTGGCATCTTGTTCAATTTCTATCTTGTGAGAGATTTATTTATTTATTTATTTAAAAATGGAGTTTCAGGAAAAAAAATTTATAAAAAAATAATTAAAGCCGCAAACGGCATTGGTCGGGTCCTTGCTTTCCGTGGCAGTGCTACTGAGCCAGTTGGTGTGCACATGTATTTAACACACTCTGGCTGTGACTTGGAGCACGCGTGTAAAGTTTCAGGCCGATCGGAGCGCGTACAGCCCAGTTACACAGCACGTCCCATTGTATGGCGTTTTATGGCTTTTTGGCTAAATTGTATGAGCCGCCATTTTCACGCCGTCAGACTTTTGCAGAGCGTTTTAATAACTTTTATTCACCACGTCGTGTAGTTTGGGCTGGCCAAATTTCAGGTGTGTACAACTTACCCCCTTGGAGGAGATAGATTTTGATAATGGCCAAAAATGGCGCAAAATGAGTGAAAACCGCAAAAATCTGACCGTTTTTTTCAAAATGGTGGACTTCCTGTTGGGTTTAGAGCTTGGCGCCAATTGACTTTTTTGTGCGTCCCGACCTGCTACACATCCCCAACGAATCTTGGAGGTGTAGATGAAACGGCCTTCCAACGGCACCCCGTTGAATGCCGAAAACACCAAAAAAATGGCCAAAATGGCGATTGATCAATATTGCACGGGCCGCCATTTCTAAACCGTCAGACTTTTGCTGAGCATTTTGATAACTTTTAATTACCACGTCGTGTAGTTTGTGATGGCCAAATTTCAGGTGTGTACGACGAACCCCCTAGCAGAAGATAGATTTTGAAAATGGCCAAAAATGAGCAAAAATCGCAACATTCTGACCATTTTTTTTTTCAAAATGGCAGACTTCCTGATGGGTTTAGAGTTTGAAATGTGTACGACTTACCCCCGAGGAGGAGCTAAATTTTGAAATTGGCCATAAATGGTCGAGCTGATCACTGCAGCTCTTGTATGCAAGGAATATCTAAATACACGTGACAAAATGGTGCAGCAATTAAAAATATGAGTATCTTATATAGCATTGGATTATGGCACTGAATAACTTAAAACAAAGTATTACGATAAACCTTTACAGCCCATACCGTATTTGAAGAAGTTCAGAACGCCAAACCCTGCTCGACTGTACTTTCAATATCGGTTAATAATACTTACTGGCGTGGCCTTGCATACTTATTTAAATTTACTGTTGATTTACACTCATTATTGTAGTAAAAAAATGCAGGCCGCACAATGATTTTGGTTAATCTTTGTATTTACCGCTGGCTACTTTAAATGTATCTCAAAAGATGACATGGCACCTACTAAGAAGACATTTATGTGAGGCTCGGACTAGGTGTTCCGTTATGGTGAGCACATCTGTTCATGCAACTTTACTGAGGAGCTCGACAGCGGCTTCCTCCAGGGAGTGGCTGTGACTGAGCTGGGCAGAACCGTGGCTGCACACTGCTAGCCTAACTCCGATGTACATTAATCCAACTAGCTGTAACTAGTCCCATATATAACTACAATGTGTAACATCACAGTAGGTAGAGGCCCTCATCGTTAAAAAGGACGTCAGTTGTCCCCGACGGTTAACTGAGCCTCGTCCTGTTAGCTTAGACCGGCAAATACATAAGGAACCGTTAGCTTAGCTAGCCTGCGCTAGCAAATCGAGTCAACTGCTATGTTGGCGGGTTAACCAAAGTTGGTTGTTACAATAGACACCAAGTTAACGTAGTTCTATCTAAGTAAACAATAGCTTTATTTGAAACTTGGTTAAGCTAGCTCACCCAGAATCTCTTTTCTCCTGTCGGCATGCGGCTGGTCCGTGTATACCCACTCGTAGTCTTCACGGACGACTCGGTTCCCCATCTTTACTGTTGTGAGCTTAGACAAACACGTATCTGAAAATCACAAGATCGCTGTTTAAAAAGGAACTTATGTAATTCTCCTCCTCTCCTCTCCTCATACTGTGGGCCCGCCTGCTTTCCTGCCCCCAGTGCTCCTCCTACCAGCCGGGTGTCACTGGAACTACTTTCCCAGTTACACAACTGGAGCCTTCTCTGGCTAGTAGCAAGCTAATGCTAATTAGTAACCTGTCTGTTAGCAGGCTGATATTCTTCAACCCTCCTGCCCTCCTGGTATGTAAAGGAATAAATAAATAAATAAATAATTAAATAAATATATATATAAATAAATAAATGGCATGCCGCGTTTAGGAATTTATACAACATTATGTAATTATATATCCATATATATTAAATATTTGGTATGAAACTAATTCTGCTTGGCTTAATAAGTGTAATCAACATACAAAATGAAGATGGTTAATTTCACACATTTGCAGAAGTGGAAGGAGCTGGATGAAATGCATTTACATTCATATTTGGGATCCTCATCCTGGCTGGGGCCTATAAGTCAAAGGATGAATCAACAGCCGGTATGTGGGATGCAGAGACAGGCAGGGCTGTATTCTGTGCCACAATGTCTAAAGACTTTTCATATGCAAATCCCCACGACTCATTTGTCTTGTCTGATGACCCACAGCTGTACATCACCTGATGACCCCAGGCCAGTTGATGCAGAGACACCAATACACACTTTTGCAGGATTGATTACTGTAATGCCGTCCTATCTGGTCCAAGAAGACGATACTTTAACTTCAATTGCTTTAAAACTTAGCAGCACGAGTTCTCACTCAAACCAGAAGTAGAGCTCACATTACACCGGTTTTAAAGTCTCTGCACTGGTTAGCTGCCATTTCAAGAATTGATTTTAAGATCCTTTCATTGGTTTAGAAAGTTCTTAATGGTCTTGGTCCTTCATATGTTTCTGTTTTGCTTTTATCTTATGAACCATCTAGAAAATTCTGGTAGTGGCTTTTTAATGAAACCTAAAGCCAGAACCACAACATTTGATGAGGAAGTATTTTGTTACTGTTACTCGCCTTCCAGAGGACCTGAGAGCAGCAGAGTGTGTTGATATTTGAAGGCAAACTCTAAATCCATCACTTGAGTCAGGCTTTGGATTGTTGTTTGTATTGTTTTAATGCATTTTTATAAAGTCTGACTGACTGACTGAAAATACCAGTGTAATATTTTTTTTTAAAGTGTATAAAAATGATAGAATGGTTAAACTTAGCTAAAGCCTAGCTTTTTTTTTTTTCTTAAATGGAGTCTATAGAATGGGTAGCACACTCCTTATGACAAAAAAAAAAATCATGTGCATTCTGAAAACATAACTTGACGGGATGGAAAACAAAGACTTTAAAAGAAAATGTGACTCATATCTCATTATTGGCCATGGTTGACAACTCTTTAGCAAATGTTTTACAAATATTGATTGAATGCACTTAGATTTAGATCTGAGAACCTTTTTAAAGAAATCTGTGCTTTTGGTATGAACTTATGTAACCTTAGAGCATGTTATTCTAGGCACACTTGTGGCACGGAAGGCATTAAATAATGCTGCCGTTCTTCAGCTTATCTAAGTGCATGGCTGCTGCAGCTGCAGAACATGAAACAATATAAGTTTTCCTGTTCTGATCAGGATCGGCATAACAATGGATACAATCCCCCTAACATCGACAGGCAACCCAGGGTTTCATCAGCCACTGTTCCTGATACGCTAAATGTAGGCTGTGGGATATTCTGCTATATGACCTGTACATGAAGAAAAAAAAAGTAAGTTCAGAAAAGCTGGGGTGAAAATGGTGTAACAGAAAGTGGATTTGGATTATGCCTTTAACTTGTGTCTTTTGTCTGCAGTATGGAGCGGTGAATATTTCTGTACCGTTATGTTCTGTCTGGGGTTACAAAATACAGGATGCAGATTACATAGTCTAGTCAGGTGTAGTACCTGAACACAGACAGTCACAATCATTTCCCATAATCCACCCATGCCAGCAGCTGGAGAGGGGCACTGTCTTCATTAAAATATTTTTTTATTTAGACTATTTTTGCTAGCAGTGTGTCTGTATGGATGGAAATATCGGCCAATCGTTTCAGTTCCTACTGAAATGTGTCCATTGGATAAATTGCCATAAAATGTATTACAGACAGAAGTGTTCATTTCATGCTGAATTGTAACAGTCTGGTGATAATGACTTTATCTTGCACCACAATCAGGTTTGGTTTATCACTAATGCCTGCAAAAAGAGTTTCTCATTAGCCGCAGTAGTAAGTTGTTCACTACTAATGGAAGCACGCTAACACACTGTTTGGTGAATATGGTAAACACTATACTTCCCTTACTTCACATGTGAGCATATCAGCATTTTCCTCAAACCAGCACTGACCTGACAGAGCTCTTAGTGCAGCAGCACACTCTGCAGCATTCCCGTGTGTTCCAGCAACTTCACACAACTGTAAAACTAAATCATGTACCTTTTAATTTTGTACCCAATTAAAACCTTTAAAGGTTAAAAATAATTGTCTACTAAAGTTAAATAAGATATAAACTACCCCACAAAATTAACATGGACGCAGAACATTACAGTTCAAACAGAGCATAGAGTGTAAACATACAGAGATATGTGGATATGTTAAGTTTAGATTTAATAGGTTTGATTTGTACATTTGTAACAGTAATGTGTGCAACAAATTCTTACAGTTAGCCCCCAGTTGGCCAACTCAAAGGATTCTTGGTATACATAGATGAAATATTTCACAAGCTACACTTTAAAGTACATAAAGATTACAATACAATTTTCTAAACTGAGACGCAGTCTCAAATTAAGCCACTAGAATACATCTGCATGTGTTTTGCTGGCCAGTGTCATACACTTGTGTTCACCAAGGTGGGAACTGCAATTCCAAAATGTCTTCACCAAAAGTTCATGCTATGAGTGGTTCAGGTCATCCAAACTACAGAAATGCTTCAAACAAAGAAAAAAAAAAGTGCAGCCACAATATGGGCTCACAGCTAACTTAGCATCACAAGGCAAGAGACAAGTTTGTACATAAGAGTAAAGACTGCCAGTGCACAGAGATGACCTTTTCAAAAACAGCTGGGGAAACTAATGTCACTCTCAGCCATTCTACTGAGCAGCAACTTCTTTAGACATTTCCAGAACCCCTCTACTATTACTGCAAACCGTTCACATGTTATGGTAATTCCCTTACACTACTTGCAACGGGCTGAGTTTCAACTTTATTTTCAAGCTGGTGCTATAATAATGACACAACATAAAGGGTCAAAAATATTCAACATTTTCTCACTTCCCACTGGTGGCATCTATTTGTGCAGCTTGGCTAAATTTTAATACGCTTCCCTTATTGTTTAGGGATGGGCCAGACGTCTCAGAAACTGATAACTGCATGGTATCTCATCACATATGCAGTATTTTTTTCACATTTGTACTTTTACTTTTTAGAACAATACTGGTGTTTTTCACTGTTTCCACTTATTTACAGCTAATCCAAAAATTGAGGAGTGTTTACATGATGATCTGATTCAGTCTCTAAAAGCTCAGAAACCTCAAGAAAAACTGTGCATTAAAGTTCATTGCTGACATTGGAAATATGATCAATCCTGATGGCTCTGGAGGCTGTAAGGTGCAACTGAAAGCTATGTTTAAAAAAAAAAAAAAAAAAGCTGGAAAGTAGACTTTGAGTTAAGATTTTGGAAATGAATCCAAGTCTATGTTCTAATTTTTCTCCAGCAATTTCAACCACATCTTTCAGTTTTCAAAAAACGTCCAATGTGACAAAATTTAAGATAGCTTTTCCAGAGCTTTTTACCAACATCTAAAATTCTTCACCAGCAGATGAGTTTCCACAGATGTACCAGACAATATAATTTGAGCGCTAGAAGAAGCTAGTGTACCCTGACTACATATATTTTGTCAGCCTTAAGAAGAATAATTTCAAAAAAATCATTGCTATCATTGCTACAGAGCAGCTGCTCTGTCTACTTCTCTGATTTTGATCAACTGACTTCAGTGGACAAAAGAGAAATTTGAGCCTAACATGTCAACATGAACAGGTACCAGTTTGTTTGTTTTTTTACACCTTAAAAATCAAGGCAAGTTATGTGTGAGTGAAATGAATGGAAATCATTGGATGTCCAGAAAGTTGAGACAACAATAATAAAAAAAAAATTAACACTTAACGAACTTTGCAAAAAATATTTAGCTGTGTATTGTTAGTAGTGAATGGGCTGAATATGTGAATTATTTAAAAAGTCCCTCAAAAAACAGATGCCAAACACCGTTTTTCTATCAAGGACATTTGTATACTTTCTTTGTCCTCCTTAGCACAGCACATACAGTAATGTCTCCATAAAAGCAAAGCATGTACATCAGGTGCATTCAGGCACACCTGATCCAATAATGGTCCATTCTTGCTGGAAAACTGCTAAAGATGTGATTATTTCTCAAACAGCATGGCCAGTGGGTTCTGTTGACATTGCTGCATTTCGAAGGATCAAAGCCTATGATCTGTCAGTAGCTGCTGAGGCACAGTGGAAAAGAAACCCCCCTGACAAACACCTACCTCCATGTTTCACCCTCTGCCACACAGAGAGGGCAAGAGCCAAAAGCTGATGCAAGGACAAATGCTATCCGAACACTGCCCTATTTCTTCCTTTAGACCCCATCCTTCCTTTTTATGAGGATTAAAGAATTAATATTGAATTCAACTGAGCAACCTTTTGGGGACTAGATGATTTATATTGCACTTAGGCAAACTTATGAAGAAGCTAGTGTGAATAAAATGAATACTTGTGAATTTGGACCCAGGTGAAAACCCAGTGTGACATCTGTGATTACCAACAACATCCAACAATTAGGATTTTAACTTGTTGTTCAAGGACTGTCATACTTTGTATGTTTACTGTGATATCTTTTCGTTTCTTTTAATATGCTTCTAAAATATTTTTGCAGATTTTATTTCAGAAACAGTAACTGTATTAATAACATGTATAATGTGACTTCTTTTAACTAAAGTCCTGACCATCTGAATTTCATTTTTTTGCACACAGAAGTCTCCCAGCATTCTCACTAAAAAGCTGTAGTCATTTTAATGTAACTTTCAATAAATACTCTTCTTGCAAATGGCCGACCACCTCCCTATATTCTGATTTAGTTAAGTTACTACAATGGCTTGTAAAGATTAAATTCTTGTCAACAAATCCCATGTGCAGAGCAAAGCCAACAATGAACTCATTTCACAAAAAAGTGTTTTGGCTAAAGTCTAATATATCCTATTCCTCTCTGACACAGAGCTCCATTATTGTGCGAAAGCTGTTAAACAAACAACAGAGTGACACTGTTGCATTGCGTGACATGTTCTTACGTTACCACAAACTGAGTTGAACTCATTTCCACATGCGCTGTTCTGATGCCAGAAATACTCATTACAGCACCAAATGTAGAATAATCGTCTACTGAAAATAGTCCTCAATTAATAAAATAACTGCTTGATAGAAATTGCAATGTTCAGCTGCTTTAAAAATTAAACTATATATTTGTGAGATATAGCAAAGGTTTGTCATTTCAGTTGTTAGGCACTGATTGAGTGCTTTCTTGGAATTTGTTGACAAAAAGACAAATACAGAGTAACACCTGGCTTTAACAGTCCTTTAGCAATAAGTGGCAATCACATGTTGACCCTGTTAATGTTACGCTGCTAAGTCCTGGATGACATGCTGTGCTCAGTGTTTCAGCTGCGAGTCATTTAACACTACTGTCTAAACCAATGCCACAAGAGGTGTTGGTATCACGGTGTGCATGGCAGTACATGTGATGCGTGTTGGTGGGGTGAGGGTTGGCGTAGGGCATTGGGCATAAGGTGTGATCAGTCGGACCCTAAAATCAAAAAGAAAACTTAAACTAAACGACACAGAGTCTTTCATTTCTTGCTGCGCAGCCGTTTGGATTGTCGTGGAAGGTCTGAGCTCTTTCTGGTGCGTTTGAGCGATGAGCCTCCCACACCCTCTGGCTCTGTGGGCGCAGCCAAGTTGCCAGTTGCCAACACAGTAGCAGATGTGCTGGAAACAGTGGAAGACACAGCAGAAGTGCTGGATGTGGAGGGGACAGCTGTGGTGGGTCTGGGTCCTCCCATAGCTGCAGCACTACTGTCCATCAGTTCGCGGAGCTTGTGTTCTAGCTCAGCAAGGCGGGCATTTTGCTCACCAATCACCTGGGTCTGTTCCAGCAACTTCTGTTCCTGGTCTTGCAGCTGCTTCTGCTGCTCCAATTGCTTGACACGAATTTCCTGCATCTCTCTCCGCAGTACCGTCATCGATGCCCCGTTCACCTTAACCTGCTGCTGCACCTTGGTCATCTCAGAGCGTGAAGGAGTATTTTTAGCCAACAGGGACATGGTGGTCAAGGAGGTAGATGGACCTGCAACTGAGAGAATAGGACAAAGGTTTCAAGGTCTTCAGAATTTCACTGCTAATCATCAAATATTATCAGTCAAACCATTATTGGCTATGTCCAGCTCAGAGACGGGGACTCGAGTTTGTGACTCGGACTCGAGTCGCACTTAAGTCGCACACAGAAAGACTTCAGACTTGACTTGGACTCCTACTCAAAAGACTTCAGACTCGACTTGGACTCATGTCTTGGGACTCGTGAACAATCATTATGTTTTCTTTTTTCCTTTCCTTTCTTTTTTTCTGATCTTATTGTAGGTTTATTAGTGTTAAATATTTTGTTCTCAGCAAAACAACACCGTTGATTGTTTCCACAAAAAGTTACTGTGTCATTAGTAAAAAAGTCCAGACAGCCAATAAGTCCAATGATATTCCTTTTTGAGTTTTACTTTTATGCAAGGAATCATTTTTGTCATGCAAAGAAAGGTGCCTGTTGGAACAAAACTGGTCATGTTTTGAGATCACCAGTTTATAGACTTACAGTGTTTTTCAGATAACGTTGCAGCAACAGTTTTGCTTTTTTTATGAACAAATTTTTTAAAATTGCAAATGGCACAGAAGTAACATATGCAAGTGTTTAAAGTACTTTTGAGTGTTTTGTTCACAAGTTGTTTGCATTTAGCTAAAGTGTGATGTTTTGCACTAAATAGAAGGATGTTAATTAGCCTACAATGCCTCTGACTGGGAGAGGTGTGACATTTTCTATATGTTTGTTCTTGTTATGGTCCGACTGAGCCTGCACAATAGGGGTCAAGATATATCGTAACTGTATGTTCATGTTGGAAGAACACAGTTTCCTTTCAAGGAAGTCATTCATTGTGTGTTTTCTTCATCTTGCATTGCAGTACCCTGTTTAAAGTGATCATATAACAAACAACTAATCGGTCCTGATACTTAATACTAATAGATAAAGAAGGGATAATAATACAGTAGAAGCTTTGATTTCTTAGATATAGCTGTGCAGTATTCTTAGTAGACCGAATAGCAGCAGATGGTAGAAAGCTCATTAAAACATAAAGAGACATGAGAGATTTATTTTTTAGAGACTTGAGACTTGACTTGGACTTGCAAAAAAAGACTTGTGAACATCTCTGGTCCAGCTACACAAAACTTGTCATGTCCAACTTCAGTATCACCAATTTTTGCCCTCTGGGAGGTCAAATGAAGGCGAATTCATGCTTTCCACGTCCACACAACTACACCTGACAACAGAGTCCTTCGCTCTCAGACTGCAGGTCTATTGGTGATTCCAGAGTTTCTAGAAGTAGAATGTGAGGGAGAGCCTTCAGTTATCAGCTCCTCTGTTGTGGAGTTCTGGATTTGGGTTTGGGTTCTGGAGGCAGACCCCCTCTCTACTTTAGGGTTAGGCTTAAAATGTTCCTCTTTGATAAAGCTTGTAGTTAGAGCTGCTCAGGATCACCTGAACTGTCCCTTAGTTATGCTGCTATCGCTTTAGACTGCAGGGGGATTCCCATGATGCACTGGGCTTCTCTCCTCTCCTCTCCTCTCCTCTCTCTCTTTCTTTCATAGATTTATAGACCACATTACACATCACTAATTCAGTGTCTTCTCTGTCCCGTAGTTGTAGTTCTCTATGCCGGTATGTCTGTATCTGGAGCTAAACGTCTCACAGCCACTGGCCTAACCGATTCTCCAAAATGTTCATTGTTCTCTTATGTATTCTGACGCCAAGTGCTTTCTCAAATGAAATCCAAAGAAAACTTTCGATTTGTTGGGTTTCAGAGAGCCCAAACACAGTAGGAAGTCCTAATTTCTAAAGACATGCTGTGCTATGTCCGACACAACGCAGAAATAGTGACATTAACTGGGTGCTACAGCCTAATGTATAGCTCACCGCTATATCCCTGTGCTTTTCTGTGTTCAGTAAGTCCACATAGCTGACTGATGCTTACTTACTATAGTATGAATAGAACCACAGGCATGTCTGTCCTCTGCTTTCAAAGCCCTGGTCTGCACACATGGGCCAAAAGGTACGAATACCGATACAGAGAATAAGGGTCACAGTAAAAACGTGAATTTTGTGATCTTCCTCATACCATAAGGGTTGATACCTCTGCAGACAGAGAGGTTGTGTGAGGAGAGTCACCATTATTCCCACCTTTAGAATGTATCTTTAAAAGGGAAGTAATTGAAGTTGTTGCTGTCGGACTTAAGCGGTGCTTTGATTTACAAAAGGCTTTTCGTTGATGGCACCCAAACACAGGGAAGTTCTAAATTCTCCAGAAATCCTGTGCTGTCAGTCCACTGTGCTTTTTTTTTTTTTTGGGATATTTTTTGGGCTTTTCCGCCTTTAATGATAGTGACAGTGAAGATAGACAGAGAAACGTGGAGAGGAGAGTGGGGGAATGACACGCAGCAAATGAGCCGCTGGCTGGATTCGAACTGCGGCTGCTGCGTCAGGGATTAAAGCCCCTATACATGGGTCACCCGCCCCACCCGCCGAGCTATCCGGGTCCCAAGTCCACTGTGTTTTGATTACAATGCAACAAACACTGGCTGCAGACTATTCCACAGTGCTTGGCACACCTCAGAAATAATCACTAACGAGCTGCAAAGCTTTGCTGCAAAGATCCTGTAAAAAAAAATATCACAACCAGTCTTTCAGAATCATACACAGGAGGCTTCTATGTTTTTCAGTGTTCGATATGGGGCAGAATTCTACGTGTCTACTCGTGGCCAACACATTGCTTGCAGTATCAATACATGCAGATACCATGAGTTGGCCTTAAAGGTGCAGAACATTTAGGGTATCAGGTCACCTTAAAAAACAGCTACAAAGCACCTTGGCATTAATTCTTGAAGTCTCTGAAACTCTACTAGAGGGAAGGAACAATATGTTCTTAAAGATATTCCCTTATTTAGGGCTTTGGGGGTGTCTGACACGTCATTTCAAAATCTCCCATGTGTGATCAAGTGGATTTAGATCTGGTGACTTTGAAAGCCACACCATGTGACTCAGATTAAGGGTTATCATATTGGATTTTCACTTCACAATTACTGTGGCCAAAACGATTCATGAAAACAAGCTAGATTATATAGCTGAAAAAAGGATCACAACAAAGTCTAAAGTGGAGTAGATTAAGGTTCCAGGTGACTGGCCAGGACCACACATCACCGGATGGGACCCTCACTGCTGTCCGCATGCACCCTGAGTTGAAGTTCATCAAGTGGTTCCATAATCAAGGGGTATCGAGGGAGCACACTCGGGCTTTGTCCATGTAACCGGAGCTTTGTGTTTTTGGTTTGTGCTTTCACGGTGGCTTGCATATGTGTGTGGAAATGAAACTATCGAATATTCTATAAAAAACAGTTTTCCTATTGCTATTAATGAAGAGTCTATCGCCAGTACATATTGCTGCAGTTGTAACACCCAGGCCTAACAAAAACTGTAAACATTTGGATAAAACAAAAACAAACAATGCTTGTAATTGAACTACAATCAAAATATGCATGTAGCGAAGTGGACCACATTACTTAGTATCATATTACCATGTTATCAATATTTCATTCTTAAAATTCATTGTTAAATATCTTTTTCAAAATATCATTATTGTTGTCAATATTGGTATACTGCAAACCCCTAGCTCACGCTTTCATACTCATCCGATCATTTAGCGACCCCACGTGCCCTATGGATAAAGGCGTTGTCATTCTGTAAGAGCACTCCCATAGAAATGTCTCATCATCAGAAAAAGGCAATCACTCAGAACAACTTTATATTGATTTTCAGTGACCCTTCCAACGAAAAATCAGAATCAACCGTTCCTGGTAAGCATTTTTATACATGCCAGAGAGCATGACTGGATGCTAATTTTTTAATTGCACCATGCATTGCGCCTGTGTGAAAGCACCTGTATTTGTTGTGTTTCTCTACAAATTTATTCAGGTTTTCCTTTTAATTTGTTGCCTGTCTGTACATACATGGACCAAGTCAGGTGTTCTCAACCTTTCTGCTGCCAAGGCCCCCCAGGGGGGAAAACACTTTGCAGATGTTCCTTTATCAGGGTTGAAACTCTGAAGGGATAGAATCCAACTGCATTTGTGCTGGTTCTATATTGTTATATTATAGGGTGCAAATTGGTATACAGCATTCCTCCAATGCTGTGCAGGTACAAAATTCTACAATAAAAAGGCAACATTCCTGCCATCAGTAAAAAACATCCCAAACAGTGGAGCTAAACAGGATATCTTCTAAAGCTCCTGGACCACATGAGGATCATCAGCAGACATCAACAAAAGATAACAAAGCTGACACAAACCTGGAGTCAAATCAATGAAACCAAACTGTGTTATAAAACTTTTAAATTATTTCATATATTTTGTATTAGTCAGAAAGGAAGAAATACTTTGATAACAATAACTGCATCAAAACTGAAAATAAGCTACCAGGGCTAAATCAGCAATTGCAGGTGACTTTATGAGTGACCTCATGAGTCAGGAGAAACCCGTTCAGTACCTGGTGCAGAGCCAATAAGGCGGCCGGACAGGTCAGCCCCCGGCAGCTTCTTCTTTAGAATAGGGACAATCTTCTCATCAAAGTACTCCATGGCCATAGAGGAGATATCCCTCAACTCCTGCAGAACCTCATGAGCTCGCTGGGGGGCTCGGGTGGAGTTCACGTAGCGTAGCACACGGTAAATCTCATCTATCACCTGATAAGACACATCAGAACATGATCACAAACAAGAAAGAAAAACAACCCAAGACACAAAAAAAATGACTGAAGCCAGACGGAAACAGGCTTATCTAACTTCTAAGGAAACGTAGATCTGACTTTTCTAAAATAAAACACATATTTGGCAATCAAAACACCACACATTTACATCAGTACATGCAGAACACAAAATGAACACAGGATCAGCACAAACCACAGGGAAACAATGTGTAGATCAAAGAAGTTGCTGTCAAAGTGTTAGAATGCTGACTGAGCATTGTAAGGAAAAGTACACTGAAAAAAAATATAAATGCAACACTTGTTTTTGCTCCCATTTTTCATGAGCTGAACTCAAAGGTCTGAGACTTGTTCTATGTACACAAAAGGCCTATTTCTCTCAAATATTGTTCACAAATTTGTTTAAATCTGTGTCAGTGAGCACTTCTCCTTTGCTGAGACACTCCATCCACCTCACAGGCGTGGCATATCAAAACGCTGATTAGACAGCAGGATTATTGCACAGGTGTGCCTTAGGCTGACCACAATAAAAGGCCACTGGAAATGTGCAATTTTATCACAGCATAATGCCACAGAAGTCGCAAGTTTTGAGGCAGTGTGCAATTGGCGTGCTAACTGCAGGAATGTCCACCAGAACTGTTGCCCGTGAATTCAATGTTAATTTCTTTACCATAAGCCATCTCCAAAGGCGTTTCAGAGAATTTGGAAGTACATCTAACCTGCCTCACAACCACAAACCACATATAAACAAACCAGCCCAGGACCTCTGGACACTGTGAATCGAGTGGTCCATGGTGGCGGTGGGGTTATGGTATGGGCAGGCGTATGTAATGGACAACGAACACAGTTGCAGTTTATTGATGACATTTTGAATGCACAGAGATACCATGATGAGATTGTGAGGCCCAGTGCTGTGGCATTCATCCACATGTTCATCACCTCATGTTGCAGCATGATAATGCACGGCCACATGTTGCAAGGATCTGTACACAATTCCTGGAAGCTGAAAACATCCCAGTTCTTGCATGGCCAGCGTACTCACCGGACATATCACCCATTGAGCATGTTTAAGATACTCTGGATCGGCATATATGACGGTGTGTTCCAGTTCCTGCCAATATCCAGCAACTTCACACAGCCACTGAAGAAGAGTGGACCAACATTCCACAGGCCACAATCAACAACCTGATCAGCTCTATGTGAAGGAGATGTGTTGCACTGCGTGAGGCAAATGGCGGTCACACCAGATACTGACTGGTTTCGAAACATGATACAGTATCCTGTAGTATCCAGAACTTGAAGAATAAAGAAACTATGTAACTAATTAGGCAGTGTAATGGCAAAAAGCAAAACCGTGATCAATGTGTGCTTGCTGTAGTGCTCAAAACAAGCATTTTAATGAGGTATTTCTACTGGTCTTCTGCCTGTAAAAATATTGCGACTGCTACTATGTGTGCCAGAGGCAGCTGAGCTAACCTTTCCAGGGATGAAGCAGCAGAGGTTGGAGTCGACATATTTCATGAAGGTCATGTTGAGCAGTGAAAGGCGTGTCTCCACAGCAGCCAGGATGTCAGCATGACGGGCCAGTGAATGGTTTCTCCGCTCTGACTCTCGCCTGGTCACAAAAAATAAGAAACACACTGGTGAAGAGAACTTCCAATAAAGTTTAATGTATAAAAATGTAGAACTAAATCACAACTTCACTGACAGCTGGCTAAGTGTGAATTCAGGAAATATGTTGCTGTGCGTACATGAGTGTGTTTAATATGTGTGTATATATACACAGTTGAAACCAGAAGTTTACATACACTGTATGAAAAGACACATAACATTTTTTTTCCCTCACTCTCTGACATTAAATCAAACTAAACTTTTCCTGTTTTAGATCAGTTAGGATTACCAAAATTGTTTCTATTTGCTAAATGCCAGAAAAATGAGAGATTTTTTTTTAGAGAATTTTTTATGACAGCATCATATTGTGGGGGTGTTTTGCTGCAGGAAGGACTGGTACACTTCACTAAATAGATGGCATCATGAGAAAAGAACATTATGTGGAAATATTGAAGCAACATCTCAAGACATCAGCCAAGATGTTAAAGCTTGGGCACAAAAGGGTCTTCAAATGGACAATGACCTTAAGCATACCACCAGATTAGCTACAAAGAGGCTTCAGGACAACAAAGTCAATGTTTTGGAGTGGCCATCACAAAGCCCTGATCTCAATCCTGTAGAACATTAGTGGGCAGAGCTGAAAAGGTGTGTGGAGCAAGGCAGCCAACAAACCTGACTCAGTTCCATCAGTTCTGTCAGGAGGAATGGGCCAGAATTTATTAAACTATTGTGAGAAGCTTGTGGAAGGAAACCCAAAACGTTTGACCCAAGTCATACAGTTTAAAGGCAATGCTAACAAATACTAAGGAAATGCATGTAAACTTCTGACTTTGAAGAAAGTAATAAAACTATAGTACTGGCCTGTACTATACTACAATCATGTATAAAAACTAAAATGTACTATATGGGGAACTTTGTAATGACATACTTTCCTCTAGCGTTTTAAGAAGAATTTAGAAAACAATTTTCAGAAAAAAAAATAAAAATAGCTGCTATGTCAACTAAGGTGATGGCACAATTTGTCACATCTCTCCTTTGGGATCTCCCAAGTGTCACCTGACAAAAGAATCATTTTCGGGGAAACACATCAAGACTTAGCAGGAAAGTTGTTTAGTACCCAGGGGTCCATTTTCAAAGGGGGTCCATATGCAATACTATACCTGCCAAAGAAAGAGGACTGGCAGCGACCTTCCACTGAAGGATATTATGCTGCCCTAATCTCAACTTGATTATAACTCACTTGAAAGCTTTACTCTTAGCTTCTTACATCCAAGCTGTTAAACACAAAGACCAGTTCTATTTGTTGTCAACATTTTTATCTGCACTCAAGACTCCTGATCTAGTGCTTAGAACAGATTGGGTGACTTTGACATTCATGTAGTGGTTAACAATGACAGCCTCAACACTGCACTTATTTTATTACCAAAGTAGCTTCTCTCCATATGTAAATAAACCCACTCTTATTCTTTTTTTTTTTTTTTTTTAAGTTTTATTCACATCCTTGATCTTGTTCTGTCATACTGGGCATGCAATATCATTTCCTCAAAACCCTCTTTTGTCTGACCATTTTTAATAACTTCTGAATTAACAATAAAGAACTACACAGCAAACTTTTACATTGGACTCTGTTGCGCCACCACCATTGTCTAAAACTCTAGTGCTGCCTGCAGCTGACCAGTGACTGGAACCAAAAACAGCTGGCTCACTCTGCAGAGTATTACTGAAGAAAAACATTTGTTACAATCAACTAAAATTATAAAAGCATGCAGTGTTTAAATATATTTTGCTCAATACGTATTTCCAATGTCAACATCATGGACTAGCCGTGGCAGCCCTAGTGGGCAGTAAATGGCTAGCCATGCAAAGGTGAAATATTGGAAGTAACGTCTTGCAAAAACTCACTGTAGGTAAAAAAAAAAAAAAAGATCAAGGTCACCCACAAGCAAACGATATAACATAAGCAAACAATCTTTGCTGAACAGCTCTGTACTTCAAACGATTACATCTTTTCTATCCTCATATTCCTTAGATAGAACTGCATCTGCTGATATTGTCCAAACCTATTTCTGCTAATATTTTCTATTTGCAAACCTACTTCTTTGAACTAGACTATGTTTTTGCTCTCAGTGACAAGTTTGGTGTCAAACCTATAAATAATTACAATGGACATCATGTCAACAAAGAGTTTTTTACACCGAAAAAAATATCTTGAGAGCATGCTATGACGCAAGCAGGATTTGTTTACCAGTTTGATAACCATACATTACACAGCCAAGTATTCAATATCCCCATGTTCCTTATATGAAGCTGCTTCTGCTGACATCTATCACACACACTTTTTGACTGTTTCTCAGAATATGGATAAATATGCAAATCTCACTTTCTCATAATAGTTTGCACTGTCAAAGGTTTCTATGCAACCTCCTGCGAATAATTAATATGCACATTTGGGATTTTCACATTTTTTGCTATAGATATGATTTTGACACTTAATAGCATGTGGCCAGTTTTTGATAAAACACGAACAGTGTTCTTAAAAATAAGCTTCAATTCCATTTATGGTCTCCTCCCTCCCTCTAGTGGTTATTCTGGCCATGACATTAAGGAGACTCTTCAATATGAATCATTCGATTGTAATGTAAGATTTGAGTAAGTAACAAGGAATTAATTGTAAGTTTTTTGTGATGTCCTGTGAAGTCAGTGAGGAGGCGAGGTGACCAGACTTAATTTGATTTGAAACATCATCTGTATACATGATTTTCTAAAAAAAAAAAAAAAAAGTAAGTTTATTTGAATAAAATGTCTATACCTAGAAATATTCCAGACAATGGTCTTGGCTTCTTTCAGTATGTTAAGTTGTTGAAGCTCCATTTTTGGGTGAAGCAATAACAAGTGAGGCTGCACTCAGACAGTACAGAGTTTTGCTGGGATAATATGGTAATATGAGGCCTTTTAGACACAATGGAGCTGGGTCTTCACGAGTCTGGTTTTTGAAGAGAAGGATTTTAAAATATATTTTCGATTTTACAGAAAGCCTGCGTGGAGAGACTTACATAGGTGAAAAGGTGAAATATGAAAACTCTTGCCAATTCCTCTATTTTGGATTAACTGAAGGATTTGTCACAGGTGTTTCAAAATTCAGATAATAAGCAATTACAATGGCAATATGTAGTAATATATGTATGAAATAGTATTAAAGCATCATGTTGAGGGTGTGCAGCAACACTCTACAGGCAAAATATACAGTAAATTTGGTTTAAAAAGCTTTAAGTAACCTGTCATCTTTTTGTTGCTCAGTAATGAGATGAAAATTCCCCTCAGTGTAAGGACAGAGCTTGTCCTGCCACTGTGCACTCTGAAAGGTTGTTTGAGCCGAGATTGGCTATACATTGGTTTTGTAATACTCTGATACCACTTACCTAAACACTTCTGCAGGACACAACCACTCCTTGATGGCAACAGTATTCACTAATGGCCTTGGCCTTATTCAGCAGGACAAAGTGTACTGGCACAGTGCAAAAATGATTCCAGAATAGTTTGAGAACCATAAAGAGTTGAAGGTGTTGACTTGGCCTCAAAAAAACCATAGACCTCAATGTGATCAAGGGATGTCCTGAGCAAAATGCACAGCAACCTCAACGATTTAATGGATCAGAATGCTGTACTATGAAGCAAGCTTGACATAGCCAGGCTTTCTTGTGTAAGTCTGTTCGACAAAAACTAAAGCCCCAGTCAGAGATCACAGGTATCAGGAAGGTGGTGATCAGCTTTCTTTGTTAAGTCAGACTTTCTGCTTCAGACTCTGTTCACATAAAAGGAGGCGTTTAACGCGTCACGTGACTCTTGTTCTGCACAAAATGAATCAATCGTGTGCAGTTTCTTCAATCAACATGTTGTTTTAATGGACAACAATGAGGATATAAAAAATGTATATCGGTAAAAAGCGCAGCAACTGCAAATGGTGCAAGACAGAAATGCTGGTAGAAAACTGTTCAACGTGTTGATATATTTATTTTAAAGATCAATGCAGCTGATTACTGATAACTGACAGCTGCACATTAAAGCTGTTCAACTGAATATAAAACATGATCTTGTATTGAAGTGCATTAAGGCCTAACACTGTCCCATAATACAGGAAATCACTTTAATTTTTGGCCAAATCAAAGTAAAATTAAGTTAAAGTTACTGATTTATTATTCTCTCTAACAAATACCAGGAGAATAATCTGTTTTTAAACCTGTGTTTAATCACCTGCAGTCTCAGCAGAGTAAACGGACCAAACATAAAAACATATTTATGTGAATTCTGCATCACCAGCTGAATACATGTCTGGTTCACACGGCAACGCAATACATACAGTGTGTGATACTGTAACTACATGACTTCATTCAGTGATATTAGTAACGTACAACTCAGCATGTTTGCAGATAAAACACATTCCCTCAGCTGAGAATCTGTAGGGAAATGATTTGTTTAAAGGGAGATGGTCTTTCCAGCAGATTTAAATCTGAAACTCTGAACATAACCTGCTCCGGACCAGGTTAGCTCCACAGCATCAGTTACCATGGAGATCGAGTAGGTTAAAAGAGAGTCCACTTTGTGACACTGAAAACTCTGGCTTTAAGCTCAACGTACCTGTTAATCCACTAATCTCGCTTTGTAGTACAGCCCTCTGCTCCAAATGTCTTAGTGCCTGTTACCACAGGACACCTAGAAAGGTCTGTGGAGTCCAGTGGGTTATAGTTGTTTTGGCAACACAAGGGGGACCTACACAACATTAAGCTTACTGGTGTATCTACCCATTTTTTTTGCCTTATGGCTGACTTTCTGTAATACCAACACCAACCTCCAGGGCTTAAAATACTCTGATAGAAAAAGACTAAACCCTAAACCAGTCTTTTAAAGGTCCCGTCAGAAACACAGGTGATGTTACAAAGTCCAGGTTATTTCACAGTAAAGAAAAAGCTCAACAGTAATTAACATCCTCTGCCTGCAAAGTTTGTGCCAGTGAGATACTGACCTGGGCAGCTGGGCTTTGACCTGTCTCTGGCACAGGCTGTGGTAACGCTCCACCTTCAGGAAGCCCTGATTCAGGACTCGTTGGCAGATCATATCCATGCGCTTGCACACCTGGAGAAGTCAGATCAGAGAGGCTGTGAGTATGAAAACAAACAGAACAGCGCAGTACTTTTGCGTCCAGTGACCGAGGACTTCTTCTGGGAGTAGCTGATATCTTAGCATTTTTTCCAAAAACAACAAATCTTGGCTTCTTACCATAGTTGTTTGGATAAAGGACAGTGACTACAGTCTGTAGTGCCATAGTTTTAGGAACTCAAGATTTATGATAATACTTGGAGGTTGTAAAAAACAAACCAAAAATAATAATAATAATAAATTAAGTCAGACTATTTGTAAAGCAATGGCTGAAGTTGTAGTTTAGAGTACACTAGAGGAACTCTAGGATTGCATACACGTCTTTAAAAGCAGGAAGATTTTTTTTGCCAGCCACAGTCCCTTTACCTTCTCTCATTACTGAGTTAAATCAATACTAAAGTCATGCAAACCCACAAGCTTACAGGGCACCAGATGTTAGGCCCAAAGAGACCGGAAGCAAGGGCAAGAGTTTTTTGTCTTTTTTTAAGTCACAAGGCTGAGTCAGTAAAAGGGATTTCTTGTTTGAGCCCAATCATTTAATACTTACCATCTTCTAAGACTGAACTTATTGATTTTATTGGGGTTTTGTTTCCCACATCAAGACATACAAAGAATTTGCAGCATGAACTAAAAGGGTTTGGCTAAAACATAAACATTGAAGTTAATGTGCACTGGGGTGCATGTGTAATTAGCAGGGGACATTATATGTCAGTTTTCAGGGAACTGTTAGCTCCTCTGTCTACACAAAAACAAGGGTTTTATAAAAAGGTAGAAACTGAGGCTGAGAATTTTGCATTGCAGACACCTGTTTAAAGTAAGAGCCTGTGCAACACAATCCGCAATAGCCTGTAGGATACGATAAATTACATTTGTACGGTCTTTATCATACTGTGTGAAGTGCTTTAAGATGTTGTAAATGGGCGCTACATAAATACAACTGAATTGAATTATCAAATCTTTAAAATTATGCATCTATCAGAATGACGAGATGGGCCTTCGAAAGAATTGCACTGAGACGGAAAGTTCGTGCTAGAGCAGACCATAGAAGGGTTTAAAGCCAGCTCTATCCAGCAATGTGCGAAGTGCAGGAGTGCTGAGGAGAGCAGCACTCCGTCGACCTGTCCCAGTCACACGCAACACACTTCAGTCATCTTACTGTCATGGATTTCACTCTCCTTGGCCACTACGTCCTGCCAATGAGGGAACGACACACGGAGAATCGTGGGCCACGGCCAAAATTAGATGGCTGCACAAACACAGGCTTTAAATACAACCCACGATTACTTCCACTATTTTTTTTTTTACAGAACTAGTAACCAAAAATCAGCACTGCATGTAGCTAGCATTAGCGTTGCTCCCCTCTAGCTGGCTTGTTTTTGTTCTCCTTACCGACCGCAGAAGGCTGATTTCATCATAAGACAGAAAATTGAGAATCGTCTCAATAGCCACGATGGGCAGTCCCAGCAGAGGGTTGTTCTGGTGCGGCTGGTCCGGTGGAGGGGTGGACTGTCTGAGTGACACCGCGTCCGAGTCCAACGACCCAACACATCCATCAACTCTTTCTACGACGGTCGCCATCTTGCTTTGCTAAGGAGGAGGCGGAAGTGACATCCCAGTGGGCGATTTACCACTTTAAGGGACTGAACTCAGGCACAAACACACGTGTAAACAGCATGTATGTAACAGCAGTGGTGAGTCCCTTTCGACTCCTGGAATCATTGAAACACATGCGTCTTTTTCCAAAAAAAACCCCCAATCATTAATTTTGGTTCTTTTATAGTCTTCTGTAAATAAAAATATACAAACAACAATGCTAATATTTGCTTAAGTCACTTGGCCATTTTCACCTCAACTAGGCACTTTTGGTAGCTGTTCACAAGCTTCTGGTTGTATTTTATTTTTTTACCACTGCTCCTGACAGTATTGGTGCAGTTCAGCTAAATTTTTGGCTTCCTGATCCAGATGTTTGTGTATGCTATCTGACCATTCACCCATTTCTGTCTGCCTCATCAACCAGAAAATGCAGATAGAGAAGACAAAGGTGGTCAATGGGTATCTCAACAGCACCCAAATGTGCAAAGAAGTGTGTTACGGTCACTGCTAACACTCGCACTGCTACCTGGCAACAACATGGGACTGCTCATGCTCACAATGGTACTATAATAAATCACTGATGGACTTTTCTTCAATTCAATTTGTAATTTGTTGTCTTGGTCTATTCTTGCAGTTAGAATATAGATATGAGATATGAAGTGTAGGGGAGAGAAGGAGGGAGCTCGGGTGGCGATATACCAGGTTCTAGTAAACCTGACAACCACCTAGGGCCTGACCCCAGGAATGTTAAATCTGAAGTACCACCTTAGTCATACACAGGTCACAGAAGTTCATAAACAGAGAAGACAGAGACATGGTTCAAATCAGAAGAAACTATATTTATTGGATAATTTATTGAATAATTGGTTGAATGCTGAATGTCTGGAAGTGCCTGCAGAGAGAGTAGCCTAAAAACAGAATAAGTTGAACAGATGAAAATACACCAACATATTTACAGCATTAATTTCATTCTATTTAACAGTTAAACTCTAAAAAAAAAAAAAAAAAAATACTTCCAGAACTATAAAATTAGCTCAGGGGGAGGAAAGTGGACAGAAACCAGCAGGGGGGAGGTGGAGAGTTACTTAAGTGTTCTAGGAGTACCACAAACCACCAACCACTCATGAGCTTACAGCAATATGCAACCATTACACACCAGTGAAGGGTACATTGCCCCAGTGCTTTTACCACTACAGCCTGTGAAGGAAAAAACACAGTAGAGTGGTCAACCTCCACCAGCAGCTGGCAACCAGCTCCACGAAAGGTCCTACTCCAACACAAATATAGGGATAATTGTCCCCCCCCCCTAAAAAATAAAAATAAAAATAAAATTGTTGGCCCTAAAATACAAAACAGAGGCCAACACAGATTACCTTTACGTATCACAGTCTTGTTAACTGGCCAAAACAAGACATACCTTGGTATAATGGTGTCTTAGTTACTCAGACCTTGAAACAATCCTGACTACAGCACCTACCTCAGAATCACAGAGGAGCCCATGTGCTAACCATCAAGCAGAAACAAAAGGCAGCCATGATGCCACTGGTGTTTTAAATACCCTAAATCAGGGAAGGATGAGTCCACCTAATTATATGGTGGTGTTTTCAACAACTATCAGGAAATAATAAATTTGGCTGACCACAAATATTCCTGTCATTACTGCCGACGTGAATAATATTGATTTGATGGCTATTGTGAAAGCTTTCAAGCTTGGAGATGTTTGAAGATGGATTCATTTTTATCATGCTTAATCCACAGTAACCAGCGTTTTAATCGTATAGCTACTCTCTAAGTTAAATAGGTGGAAGTGCATGTAAATGGGGCTGCAAGGTGTCTCGGTGGTAAGCACCGTTGCCTTGTAGCAAGAAGGTCGGCGGTTCGTGTACCAGTGAGAACACCCGGGATCTTTCTGCGTGGAGTTGACATGTTCTCCCCATGCAGCGTGGGTTCTCTCCGGGTTCTCCGGCTTCCTCCCACACATTCCGAAGACATGTTGAGGTTAATTGGTGATTCTAAATTGTCCATAGGCGTGAATGTGAGTGTGCTTAGTTATCTGTCTCTGGCTGTGGCCCTGCAGTGGACTGGCGACCTGTTCAGGGTGTGATCATCTCATCATCAAGCTCTGCAGAAGCCTGATAACGATCCTGATCATTTGAATCAGGTGTGTTAGAAGAGGGAAACATCTGAAACATGCAGGATTGTGGCCCTAGAGGACAAGGATTGGACACTCCTGAGTTAGACACATCGGTGTCACAAGTGGCATACATGTCACCTGAACGTTCTTAACTAGGTTTTGTAGCTCTTTTATAAAGCATCTTTATAACCTGGCAAATAGCAGGATTACAGAGGGAGGGAGAGAATTGCTAGGTGTCTATATAGGTATTATTAGTGGCACGGGCTGAGCTCGAGGCCACTATTGT